>NC_080626.1:2958948-3220215 GCF_027887145.1 Ammospiza caudacuta | reverse complement strand
TGGGGAGAAGTTCTGGGGATTTTGGGGAGGGGGCCTGGAGGATTTTTGGAGGAATCCTAGAGATTTTGGGGAGGGGTCCTGGGGGTGGAAATGTGAGGGGAAAATGGGGGAAAATGTGACGGGAAAATGGAGGGAAATGTGAGGGGAAAATGGGGGAAAATGTGACGGGAAAATGGAGGGAAACGTGAGGGGGAAATGGAGGGAAACAGGAGGGGAAGAAGAGCAAGAAAATGTGAGGGGAAAATGGAGGGAAATGTGAGGGGAAAATGGCAGGAAACTGAGGAGAAAAACGGAAGAAAACATGAAGAGAAAATGGAAGAAAATGGGGTGGAAATGTGAGGGAAAATGGAGGAAAATATGAGGGGAAGATGGAGGGAAACATGAGGGTGAAAAGGGCGGGAAACGTGAGGGAAGAAAATGGCAGAAACGTGAGGGGAAAATGAAGGTAAATGTGAGGGGAAAATGGTGGAAACATGAGGGGAAAACTGGGGAAATGTGAGGGGGAAATGGAGAGAAACGCGAGGAGAAAATGGTGGAAATGTGAGGGGAAAATTGAGGGAAATGTGAGGGGCGGGGAAAAGGGCAGGAAATATGAGGGGAGAAAATAGCAGAAATATGAGGGGAAAATCGAGAGAAAATGTGAGGGGAAAATTGTGGGGAAGGTGAGGGGGAAATGCAGGAAAATATGAGGAGAACATGGTGAAAAACATGAGGGGAAAAGAGCAGAAATGTGAAGAGTAAAGGGAGGGAAATGTGAGGGGAAAATGGGAGGAAAATGTGAGGGAAAACATGAGGGGAAAATGGTGGAAATGTGAGAGGGAAAAGGGGGGAAAATATGAAGTTGAAAATGGAGGCAAATGGGAGGGAAGAAAATGGCAGAAATATGAGGGGGAAATGGGGGAAACCGTGAGGGGAAAATGGAGGAAAATTTGAGGGGAAAAAGGATGGGAAAATGAGAGGGGAGAAAGGGGGTAATTTGAGGGTAAAATAGGGGAAATGTGAGGGGAAAACGGAGGGAAATGTGAGGGGGGAAATGGAGGAAAATGGGAGGAAAATGTGAGGGGAAAATGGTGGCAATGCGAGTGAAAAATTGAGGAAAGTATGAGGGGAAAATGGAGGGAAACGTGAGGGGAGAAAATGGCGGGAAACGTGAGGGGAACAAAATGGCCGCCCCAAATCCCTTTGTGATTCCCCCCTCTAATTGCGTTAATTAACAATCACCACTCAATGACTCCGTTAATTGATGCTGAAAGGGAAGTTTATTTGGGGAGGGGGTTTATTTTAGTGGGGGGTCGTGCCAGTGCCCGTGGTGATGATGAAGGTGATGTTGAAGGTGATGAAGGTGATGATGGAAGGGGGGGCTCCATGGGGGCTCCTCCTGTGGGAAATTTGGGGAATTTGGGGAGGGGTCCTGGGGGTTTTTTGGGGAGAAATCTCAGGTTTTTTGGGGGAAATTCTGGGGCTTTTTGGGGAAGGGTCCTGGGGGTTTTTTGGGGATAAATCCCAGGATTTTTTTGGGAAATTCTGGGGTTTTTTGGGGAAGGGTCCCAGGGGTTTTTGGGGAGGAATCCCAAGGGTTTTTTGAGGAGAATTTTGTGGGATTTTGGGGAGGAGTCCTGGGGTTGTTTGGGGGAAATCCCAATTTCTTTGGGGGATAATTCTGTGGATTTTTGGGGCGAGGGTCCTGGAAGATTTTTGAGAGGGAATCCCAGGATTTTTTGGGGGAAATTCTGGGAGTTTTTGAGGAAGGGTCCCAGGGATTTTTGGGCGGGATTCTCCAGTTTTTTTGAGGGAAGTTCTGGGGTTTTTGGGGAAGGGTCCTGGAAGATTTTAGGGGGAATCTCAGGGGTTTTTTTGGGGGGCAATCCTGAGGAAGGGTCCCAGGGGTTTTTGAGGAGAAATCTGGGATTTTTGGGGCGTGGGTCCTGGGGTATTTTTGATAGTGAAAATCCCAGGTTTTTTCGGGGTGGCCCTGGGGATATTTTTGGGAGAAATCCTGGTATTTTTGAGAGTGAAAATCCAGGTTATTTCGGGGTGGTCCTGGGGATTTTTTTGTGAGAAATCCTGGGATTTTGGGGAGGTTTTGGTGGGGGTCTCACCCTCAGGCCGCCGCCCCCTCGAACTTCTTCTTGCGCCCCTCCATGCCGCTCATGGCGTCCACGTTCTTGCGCCAGTCCCCGACCTCGTAGCTCTCCTGGGACATCGTCCCCAGTGTCCCCAGAGTGCCCCAGACACCCCAAATGTGACCCCAAAACACCCCCCAAAATATCCTAAAATTGCAACAAAAAATACCCAAAGTCTGTCCTCAAAATAACCCCAAAAACGCCACAAAAATACCCCAAAATCACTCAGAATTTACGCCCCAAAATACCCCCAAAACACCAGAAAAATATCCCAGAACCACCCAAAAATACCCCTGGAAACACCATAAAAGTACTACACAACAAAAATATCCCAAAACACCACAAAAATACCCCCAAAAATACCCCAAAACACCAAAAAATTAATCCCCAAAAATACTCCAGAAAACACCACAAAAGCACCCTTAAAATATCTCAAAAACATCACAAAAATGCCCCAAAAAAACCCACCTCAAAACAGCACAAAAATACCCCCAAACCACCCAAACCTCACCCCCAAAAATATCCCCAAAACACCACAAAACCACAACAAAAATACCCCAAAAAACACCCTGAAAACAGCACAAAAATACCCCAAACCCATCCAAACCCCACCCTCTAAAATACCCCAAAAATACCTCCAAAACAACAAAAAAAAAAACTCCACAAAAATACCCCAAAAAACCCCACAAAAACCATCCCAAAACACCACTAAAAATGCCAAAAACCCCCAAAAATACCCACAGGTGACTCCAAGTTCCCAATGTCCCCTCACCTTCTCGGCGTCGTCTTTGCGCACCTGGCGGTGCCCACGCGGGGTTTGGTGCCCAGCAGCGCCGCCATCATGGCGTCATTGTCCCCAGTGTCCCCCAGTGCCCCCCAGTGCCCCCTCACCTTCTCGGCGTCGTCCTTGCGCACCTGGCGCAGCCCCCGCCCTCAGGTCGGTGCCCACGCGGGGTTTGGTGCCCAGCAGCGCCGCCATCATGGCGTCGGCCGAGAGCCGCACCCGGCGCAGGTTGGGCCGCACGAAGCGCCCGGCGGCCACGCGGCGACGCAGCTCCTCCAGCTGAGGGGACAATTGGGGACGTTGAGGGGTTTGGGGACATTGGGGGACATTGAGGGGATTGGGGACGCCTCGGGGACAGTGTCCCCCTCCCTGGGCTGTCCCCCAAGATGGCGGTGCCCTGGTCGCCACCCTCGGTGACGTTCTTGCTGACGCGTGTCCCCATGTCGTAGCGCTCCTCATCCACACGCGCCACGCGGGCGTGCAGCTCCCGGCACAGCTCCTGATGGAGGGGACACGGAGGGGGACATGGAGGGGACATTTTCCCCTCACATTTCTCCAGTTTTCACCTCACATTTTCCCTCAATTTTCCCCTCACCTTCCCCCACCGTCTCCCCCTCACGTTCCTGCCCTTTCTCTCCCTCATGTTCGCTGCCACTTCCCCCTCGCATTTCCCCTCCATTTCCACTCACATTTCCCTCCATTTTCCCCTCACATTCCCTGCCCATTTTTCCCTCACATTTCCTGCACTTTTCCCCTCACATTTTTAATCCCATTTTCCCCTCACGTTTCCCTCCATTTTCCCCTCACATTTCCCCCATTTTCCCCCTCACATTTTCCCCCCCTCATTTTCCCCTCACATTTCCCCCCCTCACATTCTCCCCTCACATTTCCCCCCCTTTTCCCCTCATATTTCTCGCCATTTCCCCCTCATGTTTCCCACCCTTTCCTCTCATGTTCCCCTCCCTTTTCTCCCCTCATGTTCACCGCCATTTCCCCCTCACGTGTTTGGCCATTTTCCCCTCATGTTTGCCGCCATTTTCCCCTCACCTTTCCCTCCATTTTCCCCTCACATTTCCCCTCCCTTTTCCCCTTCACCTTCCCCGCCATTTTCCCTTCACATTTCCCGCCCCTCATCTCCCCTCACGTTCGCTGCCATTTTCTCCTCAGGTTTCTCTCCATGTTCCCCTCATATTTCTTGCCATTTCCCCCCTGATGTTTCCCACCCTTTTCTCCCCTCACGTTTGCCGCCATTTCCCCCGCATGTGTTTGGCCATTTTCCCCCTCATGTTTTGCCACCATTTTCCCCTCACCTTTCCCTCCATTTTCCCCTCACATTTTCCCCTCATTTCCCCCCACATTTTCCCACCCCAATTTTCCCGAATTTCCCCTCACATTTCCCCCATTTTCCCCTCACGTTTCCCTCCATTTTCCCCTCACATTTCCCCCATTTTCCCCTCACATTTTCCCCCCTCATTTTGCCCTCACATTTCCCCCCCTCACATTCTCCCCTCACATTTCCCCCATTTTTCTTGCCATTTCCCCCTGATGTTTCCCACCCTTTTTCTCCCCTCACGTTTGCCACCATTTCCCGCGCATGTGTTTGGCCATTTTCCCCTCATGTTTGCCGCCATTTTCCCCTCACCCTTTCCCTCCATTTTCCCCTCACATTTTCCCCCATTTCCCCCCACATTTTCCCCATTTCCCCCTCACATTTTCCCACCCCTATTTTCCCAAATTTCCCCTCACATCTCCATTTTCCCCTCACATTTCCCTCCATTTTCTCCTCAGGTTTCCCTCCATTTTCCCCTCACATTTCCCACCCCTTTTACCTCACGTTTCCTGCCCTTTTCTCCCCTCATGTTCGCTGCCACTTCCCCCTCGCATTTCCCTCCATTTCCCCTCACGTTTCCTCCATTTTCCCCTCACATTTTCCCCCATTTCCCCCCACATTTTCCCCATTTCCCCTCACATTTTCCCACCCCAATTTTCCCCAAATTTCCCCTCACATTTCCCCCATTTTCCCCTCACATTTCCCTCCATTTTCCCCTCACATTTCCCACCCTTTTCCCCTCATGTTTCCTGCCCTTTTTTCCCCCTCATGTTCGCTCCCATTTCCCTTCACATTTCCCCCATTTCCCCTCACATTTCCCTCCATTTCCCCCTCACATTTTCCCCCATTTCCCCCCACATTTTCCCCATTTCCCCTCACATTTTCCCACCCCAATTTTCCCAAATTTCCCCTCACATTTCCCCCATTTTCCCCTCACATTTCCCTCCATTTTCCCCTCATGTTTCCTGCCCTTTTTTCCCCCTCATGTTCGCTCCCATTTCCCCTCACATTTCCCCCATTTCCCCTCACATTTCCCTCCATTTCCCCTCACATTTTCGCACCCCAATTTTCCCAAATTTCCCCTCACATTTCCCCCATTTTCCCCTCACATTTCCCTCCATTTTCCCCTCACATTTCCCTCCATTTTCCCCTCACATTTCCCACCCTTTTCCCCTCATGTTTCCTGCCCTTTTTTCTCCCCTCATGTTCGCTCCCATTTCCCCTCACATTTCCCCCATTTCCCCTCACATTTCCCTCCATTTCCCCTCACATTTTCCCACCCCAATTTTCCCAAATTTCCCCTCACATCTCCCCCATTTTCCCCTCACATTTCCCTCCATTTTCCCCTCACATTTCCCTCCATTTTCCCCTCACATTTCCCACCCTTTTCCCCTCATGTTTCCTGCCCTTTTTTCCCCCCTCATGTTCGCTCCCATTTCCCCTCACATTTCCCCCATTTCCCCCTCACATTTCCCTCCATTTCCCCCTCACATTTTCCCCCATTTCCCCCCACATTTTCTCCATTTCCCCTCACATTTTCCCACCCCAATTTTCCCAAATTTCCCCTCACATTTCCCCCATTTTCCCCTCACATTTCCCTCCATTTTCCCCTCATGTTTCCTGCCCTTTTTTCTCCCCTCATGTTCGCTCCCATTTCCCCTCACATTTCCCTCCATTTCCCCTCACATTTCCCTCCATTTTCCCCTCACATTTCCCTCCATTTCCCCCTCACATTTTCCCCCATTTCCCCCCACATTTTCTCCATTTCCCCTCACATTTTCCCACCCCAATTTTCCCCAATTTCCCCTCACCTGCAGCTCCATCACCCCCATCCCCTCCAGGGCCGCCAGGGGTGGGCACAGCTCCCCCAACACCCGAATTTTCTCGGCCGCCCTGTCCTGCTCCTCCTTCTCCAGCTCCCGCTTCGCCCTCTGCAGCAGCAGCGTCTGGGGGTGACGAAATTTTGGGGAAAACGCCCCAAAAACTTGGGGACATCCCCTGAAAAATTTGGACACAGCCCCAGGTCCCCAAAATCAAGAGTAAGTTACAAAACTTGGGGACAAACCCCTCAAATTTAGATGGGAAATTTAAATTTTGGGGTCTTTTGAGTGGGGGACATTTTGGGGACATCCCCCCCCCCCAAAATTTGGGGACATTCTTAAATTTTGGGGACACCCCCTCACCTTCAGCTGGAGCTTGCGAGACGCCGAAATTTTGGATTTTCTCTGGAGAGAGAGAAATTTGGGGTCAGGATTTGGGGTGGTTTTTTGAGGCTTTGGGTTTCTGGGGGGATTTGGGATGGTTTGAGGGGTTTTGGGCTGTTTTTTGGGGTTATTTTTGGGTTTTCAGAGTGGGGTTTTTGGGGTGTTTTCAGGGTGGGGTTTTTAGGGTTTCTGGGATTTCCAGGGTGGTTTTTTTTTTCAGATTTTTGGGGTTCCTTTGGGGTTTTCAGGGTGGTTTTTTTGGGGGGGGGTTTTGAGGTCATTTAGGCTTTTTAGGGTGGTTTTTAGAGGGTTTTTGGGTTATTTTTGGGGGTTTTTTTGGGTTTTCAGGGGGAGATGTTTTTTTGGGTTTTTGAGGTTTTTGGGGCGGGTTTTTTTGGTTTTTGGGGTTTTCAGGGTGAGATTTTTTTTGGGTTTTTGGGGTGGGTTTTTTGGGTTTTTGGGGTTTTCAGGGTGAGATTTTTTTGGGTTTTTGGGGTTTTCAGGGTGAGATTTTTTGGGTTTTTGGGGTTTTCAGGGTGAGATTTTTTTGGGTTTTTGGGGTTTTCAGGGTGAGATTTTTTGGGTTTTTGGGGCGGGTTTTTGGGGTTTTCAGGGTGAGATTTTTTAGGTTTTTGGGGTGAGATTTTTGGGTTTTCGGGGTTTTCAGGGTGAGATGTTTTGGGTTTTTGGGGTTTTCAGGGTGAGATTTTTTAGGTTTTTGGGGTGGGTTTTTTGGGTTTTTGGGGTTTTCAGGGTGAGATTTTTTGGGTTTTTGGGGTTTTCAGGGTGAGATTTTTTAGGTTTTTGGGGTGGGTTTTTTGGGTTTTTGGGGTTTTCAGGGTGAGGTTTTTTGGGTTTTTGGGGTTTTCAGGGTGAGATTTTTTAGGTTTTTGGGGTGGGTTTTTTGGGTTTTTGGGGTTTTCAGGGTGAGATTTTTGGGTTTTTGGGGTTTTCAGGGTGAGATTTTTTGGGGTTTTGGGGTGGGTTTTTTGGGTTTTTGGAGTTTTCAGGGTGAGATTTTTTTGGGTTTTTGGGGTTTTCGGGGTGAGATTTTTTGGGGTTTTGGGGTGGGTTTTTTGGGTTTTTGGGGTTTTCAGGGCGGGATTTTTTTGGGTTTTTGGGGTGGGTTTTTTGGGTTTTCGGGGTTTTCAGGGTGAGATTTTTTGGGTTTTTGGGGTGGGTTTTTTGGGTTTTTGGGGTTTTCAGGGCGGGATGTTTTGGTTTTGGGGTTATTTTTTGGGTTTTTGGGGTTTCTGTGCCCACCTTGGCGTGGGGCTCCACGGCGTAGCTGCGGTAATTGGCCGAGGACTTGCGGCGGAGGGGGGGGGGCTGCGGGGGGGGGGGGCTCGGGACCCTCCCCCTCCTCCTCCTCCTCGGGGGCTCGCTGGGTGCGGGGAGCAAGGGGTTAAATGGGGAGGGGTCCCCAAAATGGGGGGAAATGGAGGGGCGAGCTTGGGGAGGGGTCTCACCGAGGTGTCCTCCCTGGAAAGGGGGTAGAGAAAGGTTAGAGACCCCCGAAATGGGGTTAGGGACCCCCGAAATGGGGTTAGGGACCCCGGAATTGGGGTTAGGGACCCCCGAATTGGGGTTAGAGACCCCCGAAATGGGGTTAGGGACCCCCGAATTGGGGTTAGAGACCCCCGAAATGGGGTTAGGGACCCTCGAATTTGGGGTTAGAGACCCCCGAAATGGGGTTAGGGACCCCCAAATTGGGGTGAGGGTCCCAAAAATGGGGTTAGGGACCCCGGAATTGGGGTTAGGGACCTCTGAAATGGGGTTAGAGACCCCCGAATTGGGGTTAGAGACCCCCGAATTGGGGTTAGGGACCCCTAAATGGGGTGGGGGTCCCAAAAATGGGGTTAGGGACCCTCGAATTTGGGTTAGAGATCCCCAAAATGGGGTTAGGGACCCCCGAACTGGGGTGGGGGTCCCAAAAATGGGGTTAGGGACCCCTTAACTGGGGTTAGAGACCCCCAAAATGGGGTTAGGGACCCCTGAATTGGGGTTAGAGACCCCCGAAATGGGGTTAGGGACCCTCGAATTTGGGTTAGAGACCCTCGAAATGGGGTTAGGGACCCCGGAATTGGGGTTAGAGACCCCCGAATTGGGGTTAGAGACCCCCAAAATGGGGTAGCGGTCCTCAAATAAGGGCGAGGGGGTCCCAACAAGGGGGTGGGGGTCCCAAATTTGGGTGGGGGTCCCCAAAACCCCTCCCAACCTCCCCCCCCCCCCGAGACCCCCACTCACTCTTCGGCCATTCGGAAGCTTCTGGAAGACACGGAGGGGTCACGAGAGGTCATGGGGAGGTCACGGGACCCCTCCCTCAAATTCCAACCCACCCCTCCCCCCCTCAAGCTCCGCCCCTTTTTGATAAGGGAGAGGAGGGGGCTAAAAATATCCCCTTATCAGCCCCTCCCCCACCCTGCGGGGACAGAGCTGCCCCTCCCCCACCCCCACAATAACAACCCCAAGGGCACCCAGGACATGGAGACCCCTCCCCAAATTAACTAAAAATACCCAAAAATCCCCCAAAAAATCAGCCCAAAACCCCAACCCCAAATAACCCAAAAATCCCAAAAATTCAGACCAAAATCTCCTGGGACCCCCTCCCCAAATTACCCCTAAAACCAGCCCAACACCCCTTGGGACCCCCTCCCCAAATCATCCCTAAAATCTCCCCAAATCCCCCCAAATTCTCCTGGGACCCCCTCCCCAAATCATCCCTAAAATGTCCCCCAAATTCCCCCTAAAATCGCCCCAAAACCCCCTGGGACCCCCTCCCCAAATCATCCCTTAAACTCTCCCCAAATCCCCCCCAAAATCCCCCCAAATTCTACTGGGACCCCTCCCCAAATCCCCCCTAAAATCGCCCCAAAATCCCCTGGGACCCCCTCCCCAAATCCCCCTAAAATCGCCCCAAAATCCCTTGGACCCCCTCCTCAAATCACCCCCAAAAAGCCCCAAAACCCCCCTGGACCCCCTCCCCAAATCCCCCCTAAAATCGCCCCAAAACCCCTTGGGACCCCCTCCCCAAATCACCCCTAAAATCTCCCCAAATCCCTCCCAAATCCCTCCCAAATTCTCCTGGGACCCCTCCCCAAATCATCCCTAAAATCTCCCCCAAATTCCCCCTAAAATCGCCCCAAAACCCCCTGGGACCCCTCCCCAAATCCCCCCTAAAATCGCCCCAAAACCCCTCGGGACCCCCTCCCCAAATCCCCCCTAAAATCGCCCCAAAACCCCCCTGAACCCCCTCCCCAAATCACCCCTAAAATCTCCCCGGGACCCCCAAATCAACCCCTAAATCCTCCAAAATCCCCCCAAAATCCCCCCGAAAATGTCCCCGAGACTTCGGAACACCCGAGGACCCCTCCCAAGACCCCCAACAAACCCCCAAAACCCCCCCAAGACCCCTCCCCAAATCGGGATCCCCTCCCCGGTACCTGCGGGAGCGGAGCCGTGGGAAAGCGGCCGCGCTTTATGAATGGGAGGGGGCGTGGCCTCGAGTGAGAGGTGGGGTTATGAATGGGAGTGGGCGGGGCTTAAATGGGGCCCTGGGAGGGGAATTTGGGGGTCCCGGGGGGATTTTAGGGGTGATTTCAGGCAGGAAAATTTGGGGAGGGGTCTCCAGGATAGGGAGGGGGATTGAGGGGGGATTTAGGGGGAATTTGAGGGGATTTTGGGGGTCCTGGGGGGATTTTGGGGGCGATTTGAGGGTCTCAGGCACTGACAGGACAATTTGGGGAGGGGTCTCGGGGACCGGGAAGGGAATTTGGGGCTGATTTTTGGGGAAGGGTCTCAGGGACAAAGAGAAGGGAATTTGGGGAGGGGTCTCAGGCACAGAAAGGGGAATTTGGGGCTGATTTTTGGGGAGGGGTCTCAGGGACAAAGGGAAGGGAATTTGAGGAGGGGTCTCGGGTACCGTAAAGGAAATTTGGGGGAATTTTGGGGGCATTTCGGGGGGATTTGGGGTCTGATTTTTGGGGGATTTTGCAGGAATTTGGGGCTGATTTTTGGGGAGGGGGTCTGAGGACCAGGGAGCTGAATTTGGGTGGGGGTCTCGGGCACAGAGAAGTGAATCTGGGGGGATTTTTCAGGAATTTGGGGCTGATTTTGGAGGAGGGGTCTCAGGACCAGGGAGCTGAATTGGGGTGGGGGTCTCGGGCAACGAGAGAGGAATTTGGGGCTCATTTTGGGGGGATTTGGGGGCTGATTTTGGGGTGAACTTGGGGTGATTTGGGGGCTGATTTTGGGGGGATTTTGCAGGAATTTGGGGCTGGTTTTCGGGGAGGGGGTCTCGGGGCCAGGGAGCTGAATTGGGGCGGGGGTCTCAGCGCGGGGGGGCCCTGCGGAAGCGCGCGTGGGCCGGGGGCTCCCCGGGACCCCCCCAGGGCTCGAAGCCCCCGGCCCGAGCCAGGGCCAGAGCGCGGGCACGGAACGAGTCCAGCTCGGGGGGGCGCAGCGTGGGCACGAACCTGCGGGAAATTGGGGAGGGGGCGTCAGGGGGGCGGCAATGGGGCGTTAATGGGGCTGGGGGCTCCGGCAGGCACAGGGGAATTTGGGGAGGGGGCGTCGGTGGGGCGGCAATGGGGCGTTAAATGGGGCTGGGGGCTTCCCCTAACCCGGGAGAATTAGGGGAGGGGGCGTTAATGGGGCTTGGGGGGGCGCAGCGTGGGCACGAACCTGCGGGAAATTGGGGAGGGGGCGTCAGGGGGGCGGCAATGGGGCGTTAATGGGGCTGGGGGCTCCGGCAGGCACAGGGGAATTTGGGGAGGGGGCGTCGGTGGGGCGGCAATGGGGCGTTAAATGGGGCTGGGGGCTTCCCCTAACCCGGGAGAATTAGGGGAGGGGGCGTTAATGGGGCTGGGGGGGGCGCAGCGTGGGCACGAACCTGCGGGAAATTGGGGAGGGGGCGTCAGTGGGGCGGCAATGGGGCGTTAATGGGGCTGGGGGCTTCCCCTAACCCGGGAGAATTAGGGGAGGGGGCGTCAATGGGGCTGGGAGGTCCTCAAGCGGTTAATCTGGGGAGGGGTCTCCCCTGTTCGGGGTTAATTTGGGGAGGGGTCTGCCCTGTTCGGGGTTAATTTGGGGAGGGGTCTCCCCTGTTCAGGGTCAATATGGGGAGGGGGTTTCCCTGTTCAGGGTTAATTTGGGGTCTCCCCTGTTCAGGTTAATTTGGGGAGGGGTCTTCCCTGTTCGGGATTAATTTGGGGAGGGGTCTGCCCCTGTCTGGGGAGGGGGTTCCCCTGCCCAGGTTAATTTGGGGAGGGGTCTGCACTCACGTGGGCAGCTCCAGCAGCAGCGTCGCCCCTGGGGCCGCCAGAGCCCCGAGCTGGGGAGTCAGCAACGGGAGAGACCTGGGGAGACCCCAGACCCAATTCATGGAACACCCACAGAGACCCCAGACCCAATTCATGGAACAGCCCAGAGACCCCAGACCCAATTCATGGAACAGCCCAGAGACCCCAGACTCAACTGGGACCCCACAGAGACCCCAGACCCAATTCATGGGGACCCGCGGAGACCCCAGACCCAATTGGGAACCCACAGAGACCCCAGACCAAATTCATGGAACACCCCAGAGACCCCAGACCCAATTCATGGGGACCCATGGGGACCCACAGAGACCCCAGACCCAATTCATGGAACACCCCCAGAGACCCCAGACCCAATTCATGGGGACCCACAGAGATCCCAGACCCCATTCATGGAACAGCCCAGAGACCCCAGACCCAATTCATGGGGACCCACAGAGACCCCAGACCCAATTGGGGCCTGTTGGGAAACCACAAGGACCCCCAGGGACCCCCCAAAACCTCCCCAGAGACCCCCAAAAGCTCCCCCAGACCCCCTCAGGACCCCCAAAACCTCCCCAGGGACCCCCCAAAACCTCCCCAGGACCCCCAAAACCTCCCCCAGACCCCCTCAGGACCCCCAAATCCTCCCCAGGACCCCCAAAAGCTCCCCCAGACCAATCCAGGACCCCCCAAATTCTCCTCAGGACCCCCAAGACCCCCCCCAGGACCCCCCCCAAAACCTCCCAGGGACCCCCCAGAGACCCCCAAATCCTCCCCAAAATCTCCCCCAGACCCCTCCAAACCACCCAAAACTTCCCCTAGAGACCCCCCAGAGCCCCTCAGGACCCCCAAATCCTCCCCAGGACCCCCAAAATCTCCCCCAGACCCCCTCAGGACCCCCAAAACCTCCCCAGAGACCCCCAAATCCTCCCCAGGACCCCCAAAATCTCCCCCAGACCCCCTCAGGACCACCAAATCCTCCCCCAGACCCTCCCAGCACCCCCAAATTCTCCTCAGGACCCCCAAATCCTCCCCCAAATCTCCCCCAGACCCCTCCAAACCACCCAAAACTTCCCCTAGAGACCCCCCAGAGCCCCTCGGGACCCCCAAAACCTCCCCCAGACCCCCTCAGGACCCCCAAATCCTCCCCCAAAATCTCCCCGAGACCCCTCCGAACCACCCAAAACTTCCCCTAGAGACCCCCCAGAGCCCCTCAGGACCCCCCAAAATTCACTGCCAGAGCCCCGTTTGGGACCCCCACCCACCTCCAGCCCAGCACCAGCAGCCGGCAGAGCCCCCCGAGGCGGGCGGGGGTCTCGGGGGGGCCCCCCAAGGGCAGGAACCGAACCCGGAGCGGCAGCGGGGCCAGGGACCCTGAAAATGGGGGGACACGGGGGGGTCTGGGGGGGTCCTGGGGGGATTTTGGGGGGTCCTGAAGGGTCTGGGGGAGGTTTGGGGGGTCCTGGATGGGTCTGGGGGAGATTTGGGGGGTCCTGGGGGGATTTTGGGGGGTCCTGAAGGATCTGGGGAGGTCCTGAGGGGGTCTGGGGGAGGTTTGGGGGGTCCTGGGGGGATTTTGGGGGGTCCTGAGGGGGTCTGGGGGAGGTTTGGGGGATCCTGGGGGGATTTTGGGGGGTCCTGAAGGGTCTGGGGGAGGTTTGGGGGGTCCTGGGGGGGTCTGGGGGAGGTTTGGGGGATCCTGGGGGGATTCTGGGGGGTCTTGGATGGGTCTGGGGGAGATTTTGGGGGTCCTGAAGGGTCTGGGGGGCTCCTGAGGGGGTCTGGGGGGAGGTTTGGGGGGGCCTGAGGGGGTCTGGGGGAGGTTTGGGGGGTCCTGGGGGGATTTTGGGGGGTCCTGGATAGGTCTGGGGGGTCCTGGATGGGTCTGGGGGAGATCTGGGGGGTCCTGAGGGGGTCTGGGAGAAGTCTGGGGGGATTTGGGGGGTCCTGAGGGGGTCTGGGGGTCTCCAGGGGAAGGTTTGGGGGGGTGACACTCACCCAGCGGGTTGGAATCGTCCCCACGGGTGTCCCCGTGTCCGGGGGTGTCCCTGTCGGTGTCCCCGTCGGTGTCCCCGTTTTTGGGGGTGTCCCCGTGTCCGGGGGTGTCCCTGTCGGTGTCCCCAGGGGTGTCCCCGTGTCCGGGGGTGTCCCCGGGGGTGTCCCCGGGGGTGTCCCCGTGTTTGGGGGTGTCCCCGTGTTTGGGGGTGTCCCCGTGTCCGGGGGTGTCCCCGTCGGTGTCCCCGTGTCCGGGGGTGTCCCCGTGTCCGGGGGTGTCCCCGTCGGTGTCCCCGGGGGTGTCCCCGTGTTTGGGGGTGTCCCCGTGTCCGAGGGTGTCCCCGTCGGTGTCCCCAGGGGTGTCCCCGTGTCCGGGGGTGTCCCCGTGTCCGGGGGTGTCCCTGTCGGTGTCCCCGTCGGTGTCCCCGTGTTTGGGGGTGTCCCCGTGTCCGGGGGTGTCCCCGTGTTTGGGGGTGTCCCCGTGTCCGGGGGTGTCCCCGTCGGTGTCCCCGGGGGTGTCCCCGTTTTTGGGGGTGTCCCCGTGTCCGGGGGTGTCCCTGTCAGTGTCCCCGTTTTTGGGGGTGTCCCCGTCGGTGTCCCCAGGGGTGTCCCCGTGTTTGGGGGTGTCCCCGTTTTTGGGGGTGTCCCCGTGTTTGGGGGTGTCCCCGTCGGTGTCCCCAGGGGTGTCCCCGTGTTTGGGGGTGTCCCCGTCGGTGTCCCCAGGGGTGTCCCCGTGTTTGGGGGTGTCCCCGTGTCCGGGGGTGTCCCCGCTGAGCAGCTCTTGCAGCAGCGCCGTGACAGCGGCCAGGGACAGCTCGGTGGCCGTCTGTGCTGGGGAGGGGGCTCGTCAGGGGAGGGACAGAGACCCCTCCCCAATAAACCTCATCGGGACCCCCCCGGACCCCTCAATAAACACCCCCTCTGGGACACCCCCTCAGTGGGACCCTTCCCCAAAATGGCACCGCCCCTCGATGAGACCCCCCCTCAATAAACACCTCTCAATGGGACACCCACCCCTCAATGGGACCCCCCTCAATGAGACCCCCCCTCAATGAGACCCCCCCTCAATGGGATCCCCCCTCAATGAGACCCCCCTCAATGGGATCCCTCCCCTCAATGGGATCCCCCTCAATGAGACCCCCCCTCAATGAGACCCCCCCTCAATGAGACCCCCCCTCAATGGGATCCCCCCTCAATGAGACCCCCCTCAATGGGACCCCTCCCCTCAATGGGATCCCCCTCAATGAGACCCCCCCTCAATGGGACCCCTCCCCTCAATGGGATCCCCCCTCAATGGGACCCCCCTCAATGGGACCCCCCCTCAATGGGACCCCCACCCCTCAATGGGACCCCTCCCCTCAATGGGACCCCTCCCCTCAATGGGACCCCCCCTCAATGGGACCCCTCCCCTCAATGGGGTCCCCCCTCAATGGGACGCCTCCCCAAATGGGACCCCCCCCCAATAACCCCCTGTCAATGAGACCCCCCCTCAATAAACACCCCTCAACGGGACCCCCACCCCTCAATGAGACCCCTCCCCAAAATGGGACTCCCTCTCAATGAGGCCCTCCCTCAGTGGGACCCCCCCCCTCAATGACTGTCAATGAGACCCGCCCTCAATTCAATGGGACCCCTCCCCTCAATGGGACCCCCCCTCAATAACCCCCTGTCAGTGAGACCCCTCCCCTCAATGAGACCCCCCCTCAATAACCCCCCCTCAATGGGACCCCTCCCCTCAATGGGACCCCCTCTCAATAACCCCCTGTCAGTGAGACCCCTCCCCTCAATGGGACCCCTACTCAATAACCTCCCCTCAATAACTCCCTCTCAATGGGACCCCCCCTCAATAACCCCCTGTCAATGGGACCCCTCCCCTCAATGAGACCCCCCCTCAATAACTCCCCCTCATCCCCTCAATGGGACCCCTCCCCTCAATGGGACCCCCCCTCAATAACCGCCCGGTCCCCGGTACCTTTTTGGGGCTCTGGGCGGTCCCGGTTGGGTCGAGGCCGAAGCTGAGGAAGGGTCCGGTGACCGTGTCCCCCCAGAACGAGGGGGGGGACACCGAGCGCCCGTCCTGGACACGGCGGGGGGGGCACAACGGTGTCCGTCCGTCCCCCCCGGTGTCCGTCTGTCCCCCCAGTGTCCGTCTGTCCCTCCGGTGTCCGTCTGTCTGTCCCTCCGGTGTCCGTCTGTCTGTCCAGTGTCCGTCCGTCCCTCCCGGTGTCCGTCTGTCCCCCCAGTGTCCGTCTGTCCCCCCGGTGTCCGTCCGTCTGTCCCTCCCGGTGTCCCGGTGTCCGTCCGTCCCTCCCGGTGTCCGTCTGTCCTCCCGGTGTCCCGGTGTCCGTCTGTCCCCCCGGTGTCTGTCCGTCACCCCCGGTGTCCGTCTGTCCCCCCCGGTGTCCGTCTGTCTGTCCCTCCGGTGTCCGTCTGTCTGTCCCCCCGGTGTCCCGGTGTCCGTCTGTCCCCCCGGTGTCCGTCTGTCCCCCCCGGTGTCCGTCCGTCTGTCCCTCCCGGTGTCCCGGTGTCCGTCCGTCCCCCCCGGTGTCCGTCCGTCCCCCCCGGTGTCCGTCTATCCCCCCGGTGTCCCGGTGTCCGTCTGTCTGTCCCCCCCGGTGTCCGTCTGTCCCCCCCGGTGTCCGTCCGTCTGTCCCTCCCGGTGTCCCGGTGTCCGTCTGTCTGTCCCCCCCGGTGTCCGTCTGTCCCCCCCGGTGTCCGTCCGTCTGTCCCTCCCGGTGTCCCGGTGTCCGTCCGTCCGTCCGTCCCGGTGTCCGTCCGTCCGTCCGTCCCGCTACTCACAGCGCGGGGCCGGGGGTCGCTCAGCACCGTTGGGTTCGGGGTCCCGCCGCCTCCCCCGAAGGCGTCGCCGCTCTCCCGCCAGCGCCCGAACTCCGCCGGTGACACCGACGTGGCCTTGGAGACACCGGGGCTGCTGTCCCGCTGTGCCCCCGTTATCCCCGGTGTCCCCCCGGTGTCCCCCCGGTGTCCCCCCGGTGTCCCCGCCGTTACCCCGCGCGGGTGCAGCGCCATCCGCAGCTCCCAATCCGCCACCGCCGCCCTCGCCTCGTAGCGGGCCCCGAGGCGCCGCCGCAGCCGCCGGTCCCAGCCCGGGGGTCCCGGTACTGCCCCCGGTGTCGGTACCGGCCCCGGTTCCGTCTCCGGTACCGGCACCGACCGCTCCCAGCGCTGCAGAACCGCCTCCAGCGCGTCCCGGTCCCGGCACTGCGGGAGGGGTAGAACCGGTAACGGAGGGAACCGGGACACGATACCGAGAGCCGGTACCGAACAGAACCGGGATACCGAGAGCCGGTAATGGACGGAACCGGGACCCCAAACCCGCGGTCCCGGACAGCCCCAGTGTCCCGGTACCCGGTACCGGCCAGCTCCGCTGCCCCCGGTTCGGTCCCGGTTCTCACCTTCATGAGCCGCAGGTCAGCGGGTCCGTTCGTGTCCCGGCTCTGTCCCGGTTCCGGTTCGGTTTCGGTCCCGGTTCGGATCCACCGGCGGAGCCGCCCCGCCGCCTCCCGCAGCAGCGCGGCCGTGCCCGGGCGGAGCGAGCCCGAACCGAGCAGCTCCAGGATGGCGGCGGCGCGGGCTGCGACAACGGGAGGGACACCGGGAATTACCGGGAGTCACCGAGAGTCACCGGGAGGGTAACCGGGAGCGCCGGTACCTTCGGGCCGGGGCCGCTCCGGTGCTTCCAGCGCCAACAGCAGGAACAGGAGCTGGCGAGCCACGGCCTCGGGGCTCTGCTCGGCCACGAACAGCTACGGGAGAGCCCCGGTAATACCGGGGGAGCTCCGGTAACACCGGGACAACCCCAAACCGGTGTCGCTTCCCGGTTCCGTCCGTACCGTGATGTCCCGGGGGGGTCCCCGGCGGGCCCGGGCCGCGGTCATGAGGAGGTGCCGCCCCTCAGCCGCCCCCACCAGCAGCACCGAGGCCTCCGGTTCCGGCGGGACTGCGGGAAATCGTGAGGGGGCCGCGGTCACCGGGAGCACCGGGAGCGGTGCCGGTAACACCGGCAGGGTCGGGGGGTTGCGGGCTCACGGTGAAGGCGGAGGTCGATGGCCGGGGACAGCCCCCACCAGCACACGGTGCCCACGGCCTCCTCCAGCGCCGCCGCCATGGCCGAGCCCTCACGGAGCCCCGGCAACGGCGCGACCAATCAGGAGCCAGAACGGCGCCGGCGAGCAGCGCCCCGACCAATGAGAAGCCAGAGAAGCGGCGGGAAATTTCAGCGGACCAATGAGAGGCGAGAAAGGGGAGGAAGCCCCGCCCACGACGACGCGGTTGCCAGGGTAATTTTCCCACAGCGCTCATTAACATGACCACGCCTTCTTACAACGAACATTAGCATAATCACGCCCCCTCACGGCTCTTATTAGATTAACCCCACCCCCTCATTAGCGTAACCCCGCCCCTACGCTGTCCGTGCTGCCGGTGCTGAATTTGGCGAAAATTTCGATTTTTTCCCCCCATTTTTTCCTTAATGACGTCACCCAGCGCCGTTTTTCCCCCAAATCTCAGCCAGGGTCGGGCCCGGAGCGTTTATTCCCCCCCGGCTCGGGGGGTTCGCAGCGTTTGCGGAATTTTGGGGGAATTTTGGGGGGTTTTGGGTCATCGGTCCATGGTGGATTCTTCAGGGGGCGTCTCAAAGCAAAGCTGCAGCAGCCGCTCGCAGAATTCCAGCTCCTCCTGTGGGCACGAAACCACGGGAATTTACCCCAAAATCTCCAGGGAATTTACCCCAGAATCTCCAGGGCTTTTACCCAAAAATCCCCTAAATTCTCCCCAAAATCCCAGAGATCTTCCCCCCTAAAATCCCATGGGTAATCACCCAAAAATTCCAGGAACTTTCCCCTCAGAATCCTCTGAATTTCCACCCCCAAAATCCTTGGGATTTACCCCAAAATCTCATGAATTTTCCCCATCCAAACCCCCGAGGATTTGCCCCAAAATCCCAGGAATTTTCACTTCCAAAATCCCGAGGATTTACCCCAAAATCTCAATAATTTCCATCCCCAAAACCCCGAGGATTTACCCCAAAATCCCAGGAATTTCCACCTCCAAAATCCCGAGGATTTACCCCAAAATCTCAATAATTTCCATCCCCAAAATCCCGAGGATTTAGCCCAAAATCTCATTAATAATTTCCATCCCCAAAATCCCGAGGATTTACCCCAAAATCCCAGGAATTTCCACCTCCAAAACCCCAAGATCTCAATAATTTCCATCCCCAAAACCCCGAGGATTTACCCCAAAATCCCAGGAATTTCCACCTCCAAAACCCCAAGGTTTTACCCCAAAATCTCAATAATTTCCACCTCCAAAACCCCGAGGATTTACCCCAAAATCCCAGGAATTTTCCCCCCAAACCCAATCAATATTTACCCCAAAATGTCATTAATTTCACCCACCCAAAACCCCCAAACATTTTAAGGATTGAACTCAAAATTCCATGAATTTCCACCCCCAAAATCCCGAGGATTTACCCCAACATCCCAGGAATTTCCACCTCCAAAACCCCAAGGTTTTACCCCAAAATCTCAATAATTTCCACCTCCAAAACCCCGAGGATTTACCCCAAAATCCCAGGAATTTCCACCTCCAAAATCCCAAGGATTTACCCCAAAATCCCAGGAATTTTCACCTCCAAAACCCCAAAATCTCAATAATTTCCATCCCCAAAACCCCGAGGATTTACCCCGAAATCCCCTTAATTTCCCCCACCCAAATTTTAGGGATTTCCCCCTAAATTCCAGGAATTTCCACCCAAAACCCCCCAGAATTCCACCCAAAATTCCCCCCGGTTGTGTTTTGCCCAAAACCCGCGGATTTCTCCCCAAACCTGGAACTCGTCGCGGCCCCGCAGGAGCTCCCGGCGCTCCCTGAGCAGCTCCTCCAGCCCCAGCGCGGGGTCCCGGCACTCCCGCAGCCCCTCGGGGCAGCCCCACGCCAGGCTGGGGTGAAAAACAGACATTTTGGGAAAATTCAGTATTTAGAGTAAAAAATAACCCAAAAATCCCCAAAAAACTGCCCCAAAAAACACTCAAAAATCACCCAAAAATCACCCAAAACAGCCCAAAAATCTCCCAAAACTCCCCCAAAACGGGGTCCCGGCCCTCCCGCAGCCCCTCGGGGCAGCCCCACGCCAGGCTGGGGTGAAAAACGGAGATTTTGGGAAAATTCAGTATTTAGAGTAAAAAATAACCAAAAAAATCCCCAAAAAACCCCCAAAAAACCTGCCCCAAAAATCACCTAAAAATCACCCAAAACTCCCCCAAAACGGGGTCCCGGCACTCCCGCAGCCCCTCGGGGCAGCCCGACGCCAGGCTGGGGTGAAAAACGGAGATTTTGGGAAAATTCAGTATTTAGAGTACAAAATAACCAAAAAAATCCCCAAAAAACCCCCAAAAAACCTGCCCCAAAAATCACCTAAAAATCACCCAAAACTCCCCCAAAACGGGGTCCCGGCACTCCCGCAGCCCCTCGGGGCAGCCCCACGCCAGGCTGGGGTGAAAAACGGCGATTTTGGGAAAATTCAGTATTTAGAGTACAAAATAACCAAAAAAATCCCCAAAAAACCCCCAAAAAACCTGCCCCAAAAATCACCTAAAAATCACCCAAAACTCCCCCAAAACGGAGTCCCGGCACTCCCGCAGCCCCTCGGGGCAGCCCCACGCCAGGCTGGGGTGAAAAACGGAGATTTTGGGAAAATTCAGTATTTATAGTACAAAATAACCCAAAAAAATCCCCCAAAAAACCCCCCAAAAAACACCAAAAAATCACCCAAAACAGCCCAAAATTCCTCCCAAACTCCCCCAAAACGGGGTCCCGGCACTCCCGCAGCCCCTCGGGGCAGCCCCACGCCAGGCTGGGGTGAAAAACGGCGATTTTGGGAAAATTCAGTATTTATAGTAAAAAATAACCTAAAAATCCCCCCAAAAAAACCCCAAAAAATCACCCAAAAATCACCCAAAACAGCCCAAAGATCCCCCAAAACTCCCCCAAAACGGGGTCCCGGCCCTCCCGCAGCCCCTCGGGGCAGCCCCACGCCAGGCTGGGGTGAAAAATAGAAAATTTGGGAAAATTCAGTATTTATAGTACAAAATAACCCCAAAATCCCACAAGGCCGTGCTCGTGGCCCCCTCCCCTTTGCCCTTTCCTGTTCATTTTCCACCCAAATTTTGATGGATTTTCCCTGGTTTTTTTGTTGTTTTCCCCCAAATTTCAGTTTTTTGGTTTTTTTGGGTTTTCTGTGAATTTGGGGAGGGGTCTCTCCCCCCTTTACCTGCAGAGGACCCCAGGCCGTGCTCCCCCTTTCCCCGTTTCTTGGACATTTTTGCCCCAAATTTTGATGTTTTTTCCCTGTTTTTTTTTTGTTGTTTTTTCCCCAAATTTCAGTTTTTTGGTATTTTTGGGCTTTTAGGATTTTTGTGAATTTGGGGAGGGGTCTCTGCCCCCTTTCCCTGCAGAGCACCCCCAGGCCGTGCTCGTGGCCCCCTCCCCTTTGCCCTTTCCTGTTCATTTTCCACCCAAATTTTGATGTTTTTTCCCTGTTTTTTTTGTTGTTTTTTCCCCAAATTTCCGTTTTTTGGTATTTTTTGGTTTTTTTGGGTTTTTGTTAATTTGGGGAGGGGTCTCTCCCCCCTTTACCTGCAGAGGACCCCAGGCCGTGCTCGTGGCCCCCTCCCCTTTGCCCTTTCCTGTTCATTTTCCACCCAAATTTTGATGTTTTTTCCCTGTTTTTTTTGGTTGTTTTTTCCCCAAACTTCAATTTTTTTGGTATTTTTGGGGTTTTGTTAATTTGGGGAGGGGTCCCCACCCCCTCCCCTTTTTTCCCCCTAAATTTCGATGTTTTTCCCCAGAATTTTTGTATTTTCCCCCCAAATTTTGATGTTTTTTCTCCAGGATTTTGAGGTTTTTTTCCCCAAATTTCCGTTTTTTTGGGTTTTTAGGATTTTTGTTAATTTGGGGAGGGGTCTCTCCCCCCTTTACCTGCAGAGCACCCCCAGGCCGTGCTCCCCCTTTCCCCCTTTCTTGGACATTTTTGCCCGAAATTTTGATGTTTTTTCCCTGTTTTTTTTTTGTTGTTTTTTCCCCAAATTTCCGGTTTTTTGGGTTTTTTGGGTTTTTGTGAATTTGGGGAGGGGTCTCTCCCCCTTTACCTGCAGAGGACCCCCAGGCCGTGCTTGTGGCCCCCTCCCCTTTCCCCCTTTCTTGGACATTTTCCACCCAAATTTTGATGGATTTTCCCCACGATTTCGGGGTTTTTTCCCCAAATTTCCGTTTTTTTGGGTTTTTTAGGATTTTTGTGAATTTGGGGAGGGGTCTCTCCCCCCTTTACCTGCAGAGCACCCCCAGGCCGTGCTCGTGGGCCCCGTCGTGCTCGGAGCGCAGCAGCGCCGCCACCCGCGGCACCAGGCCCTGCTGCACCAGGGGGGCTGCAGGAATTGGGGTGAAAAACGGGAAAATTGGGAAAATTGGGAAATTTTGGGGAATTGGGGTGAAATTCGGGGATTTTGGGGCAAATTCAGGGGGATTTGGGGTGAAACCCAGGGAAATTGGGCAATGCAGGGAACCCCCGGCACCAGGCCCTGCTGCGCCAGGGGGGCTGCGGGAATTGGGGTGAAAAACGGGAAAATTGGGAAAATTGGGGTGAAAAACGAGAAAATTGGGAAAATTGGGAAATTCTGGGAACTGGGGGGAAATCTGGGGAGAAATTCAGGGGGATTTGGGGTGAAACCCGGGGAAATTGGGCAATGCAGGGAAGCCCCGGCACCAGGCCCTGCTGCGCCAGGGGGGCTGCGGGAAAATTGGGGTGAAAAACGGGAAAATTGGGAAAATTGGGAAAATTGGGAAATTCTGGGAACTGGGGGGAAATTTGGGGATTTTGGGGCAAATTCAGGGGGATTTGGGGTGAAACCCGGGAAAATTGGGCAATGCAGGGAACCCCCGGCATCAGGGGGGCTGCGGGAAAATTGGGGTGAAAAACGGGAAAATTGGGAAAATTGGGAAATTTTGGGGAATTCTGGGGAATTGGGGGGAAATCTGGGGAGATTGGGGCAAATTCAGGGGGATTTGGGGTGAAACCCGGGGAAATTGGGCAATGCAGGGAAGCCCCGGCACCAGGCCCTGCTGCGCCAGGGGGGCTGCGGGAAAATTGGGGTGAAAAACGAGAAAATTGGGAAATTCTGGGGAATTGGGGGGAAATTTGGGGATTTTGGGGCAAATTCAGGGGGATTTGGGGTAAAATTTGGGGTGATTTTTTGGGGCAATTTACGGGATCTTTGGGGTTCCCTGCTGGGCTGGTGCTAAGGGGATTCCAGGGCTGGTTTTGGGGTCAGTTTGGGGTTTTGGGGCGGCCTTTGGGGTGAATTTGGGGCTTTTTGGGGTCTCAGTGCTGGGCTGGGACCGAGGGGGTCCCAGGGCAGCTTTTGGGGTGAATTTGAGCTTTTCTGGGGGGGGTTTTGGGGTCGTTTTGGGGATTTTTGGGGTTTCCCTGCTGGGCTGGTACTGAGGGGGTCCCTGGGCAGTTTTTGGGGTGAATCTGGGCGGTTTTGGGGGATTTTTGTGGGAACTTTGGGGTTATTTCGGGGATGGGGTGTTTGCGAGGGGGTCCCCGGGCGGTTTTTGGGGTGAATCTGGGCGGTTTTGGGGGGATTTTTGTGGGAATTTCAGGGTTATTTCAGGGATTTTTGGGGTCTCCCAGCCAGGGTGTTACTGAGGGGGTCCCAGGGCAGTTTTTGGGGTGAATCTGGGTGGTTTTGGGGGATTTTTGTGGGAATTTCAGGGATTTTTGGGGTCTCCCAGGCAGGGTGTTACCGAGGGGGTCCCAGGGCAGTTTTTGGGGTGAATCTGGGCGGTTTTGGGGGGATTTTTGTGGGAATTTCAGGGTTATTTCAGGGATTTTTGGGGTTTCCCAGCCAGGGTGTTACTGAGGGGGTCCCCGGGCAGTTTTTGGGGTGAATCTGGGCGGTTTTGGGGGATTTTTGTGGGAATTTCGGGGATTTTTGGGGTCTCCCAGCCGGGGTGTTAGCGAGGGGGTCCCAGGGCGGTTTTTGGGGTGAATCTGGGCAATTTTGGGGGGATTTTTGTGGGAATTTCAGGGATTTTTGGGGATTTTTGGGGTTTCCCTGCTGGGGTGTTACTGAGGGGGTCCCAGGGCAGTTTTTGGGGTGAATCTGGGCGGTTTTGGGGGGATTTTTGTGGGAATTCCGGGGATTTTTGGGGTCTCCCAGCCGGGGTGTTACTGAGGGGGTCCCAGGGTGGTTTTTGGGGTGAATCTGGGCGGTTTTGGGGGATTTTTGTGGGAATTTCGGGGTTATTTCAGGGATTTTTGGGGTCTCACAGCCGGGGTGTTACCCAGGGGGTCCCCGGGCAGTTTTTGGGGTGAATTTGGGCTTTTCTGGGGGGGATTTTGGGGTCCTTTTGGGGATTTTTGGGGTCTCCCAGCCAGGGTGTTACCCAGGGGGTCCCAGGGTGGTTTTTGGGGTGAATCTGGGCGGTTTTGGTGGATTTTTGTGGGAATTTCGGGGTTATTTCGTGGATTTTTGGGGTCTCCCAGCCGGGGTGTTACCCAGGGGGTCCCAGGGCGGTTTTTGGGGTGAATCCGGGCGGTTCTGGGCTGACCTTTGAGGCGGGGGTGCTCCCGGAGCAGGCAGTGCAGCAGGAAGGCGCCGCGGGCCCTCAGGGGGGGGTGGGGGCTCTGCAGGGCCCCCCCCAGCACCTCCAGCCCCCCCAGGGCCTCGAGCTGCTGCAAACCCTCGGGCTGGGCCCGCACCAGGCCTGGGGGGCGAGAAAACGGGGTTAAAACGGCCAAAAACGGGAAAAACAGCACCAAAAACGGGGAAAAACCACCCCGAAAACCCCAAAAAACCCAAACCCCAAATCCGCCCCAAAACCCAGCCCTAAAACCCCAAATCCGCCCCAAAAACCCCAAATCCGCCCCAAAACCCATCCCTAAAACCCCAAATCCGCCCCAAAAACCCCAAATCCGCCCCAAAACCCATCCCTAAAACCACAAATCTGCCCCAAAACCCCAAAAACCCCAAATCTGCCCCAAAACCCAGCCCTAAAACCCCAAATCTGCCCCAAAAGCCATCCCTAAAACCCCAAATTCCCCCAAAACCCCAAATCCGCCCCAAAACCCATCCCTAAAACCCCAAATCCGCCCCAAAACCCATCCCTAAAACCCCAAATCCGCCCCAAAAACCCCAAATCCACCCCAAAACCCATCCCTAAAACCACAAATCTGCCCCAAAAACCCCAAATCTGCCCCAAAACCCATCCCTAAAACCCCAAATCCCCCCAAAACCCAGCCCTAAAACCCCAAATCCGCCCCAAAAACCCCAAATCCGCCCCAAAACCCATCCCTAAAACCACAAATCTGCCCCAAAACCCCAAAAACCCCAAATCTGCCCCAAAACCCAGCCCTAAAACCCCAAATCTGCCCCAAAAGCCATCCCTAAAACCCCAAATTCCCCCAAAACCCCAAATCCGCCCCAAAACCCATCCCTAAAACCACAAATCTGCCCCAAAACCCAAAAACCCCAAATCCGCCCCAAAATCCATCCCTAAATCCCCAAATCTCCCCAAAAGCCATCCCTAAAACCCCAAATCCCCCCAAAACCCCAAATCCGCCCCAAAACCCAGCCCTAAAACCCCAAATCTGCCCTAAAATCCAGCCCTAAAACCCCAAATCCGCCCCAAAAACCCCAAATCCGCCCCAAAACCCATCCCTAAAACCCCAAATCTGCCCCAAAACCCCAAAAACCCCAAATCTGCCCCAAACCCATCCCTAAAACCCCAAATCTGCCCCAAAAGCCATCCCTAAAACCCCAAATCCCCCCAAAACCCCAAATCCGCCCCAAAACCCAGCCCTAAAACCCCAAATCTGCCCCAAACCCCAAATCCGCCCCAAAACCCATCCCTAAAACCCCAAATCTGCCCTAAAATCCATCCCTAAAACCCCAAATCCGCCCCAAAAGCCATCCCTAAAACCCCAAATCTGCCCCAAAAACCCCAAATCTGCCCCAAAACCCAGCCCTAAAACCCCAAATCCGCCCCAAAATCCATCCCTAAAACCCCAAATCTGCTCCAAATCCATCCCTAAAACCCCAAATCTGCCCCAAATCCATCCCTAAAACCCCAAATCTGCCCCAAATCCATCCCTAAAACCCCAAATCTGCCCCAAAACCCATCCCTAAAACCCCAAATCTGCCCCAAATCCATCCCTAAAACCCCAAATCCGCCCCAAAACCCCAAATCCTCCCCAAACCCATCCCAAAAACCCCAAATCCCGCCCAGGGCCTGGAGCTGCTGCAAACCCTCGGGCTGTGCCCGCACCAGGCAGAAAAAACGGGGTTAAAACAGCGAAAAATGGGCAAAATAGCACCAAAAATGACAAAAAACCACCCCAAAAACCCCTAAAAACTTCCCAAACCTCCCCCCAAAAAAATCCCAGAAAACCTCCAAAAAATGCCCCAAAAATCCCCTAAAATTTCCCCCCACAAAAAAACCCAAAATCCACCAAAAATCCCTAAAAAATCCAAAAATAGAAAAAATAAAAAATCCAAAGTCTGCCAAAAAATTCCTTTAAAAAATCTCCCCTCAAAAAAATCCCAAAATCCCCTAAAAATCCCCCAAAATGTAAAAAAATCGCTAAAAAATCCAAAAAGTCTCCCAAAAAATTCCTTAAAAAATCTCCCCTCAAAAAAATCCCAAAATCCCCTAAAAATCCCCCAAAATGTAAAAAAATCGCTAAAAAATCCCTAAGTCCCCCAAAAATCCAAAAAAATCACAAATAATTCACAAAAAAAAAAAAATCCCAAATAAATCTTCCTAAAAATCCCTAAAAAACCTAAAAAAATCCCCCAAAAATCCCAAATAAATCACAAAAAATCACAAATAAATCTTCCTAAAACCCCTAAAGAATAATAAAAAAAATCCCGAAAAAATAAAAAAGATCCCCCAAAAAATCTCAAAAAAAACCAAAAGAAATCACAAAAAATTCACACGGAAACCTAAAGCAACCCTAAACTACGGCAAAAAAACAGAAAAAAACTAAAAAAAAATCCCAAAAAAACCCTAAAAAATCCCTAAAAAATCAGACAAATTCCCTAAAAAATGCTTAAAAGATCCCAAAAAATCCCCCAAAAATACACCAAAAAATCCCCCCAAAATTACAAATAAATCCCGAAAAAATCCCCAAAAATCCCCCCAAAATTACAAATACATCCGTAAAAAATCCAAAAAAACCCCCCAAAACATTCCCCCAAAATTACAAACAAATCCCTAGAAAATCAAAAAAAATCCCAAAAAGACGCCAAAAAATCCCACAAAAATAACAAATTAATCCCTAAAAAATCGCAAAGAAACCCACAAAAATAACAAATAAATCCCTAAAAAATCCCCAAAAAACCCCAAAAAATCCGACAAAAATCCCCAAAAAATCCCCAAAAGTTACAAATAAATCCCTAAAAAATCCCCAAGAAACCCCAAAAAACCCCAAAAAATCCCTAAAAAATCCCCCAAAAATTACAAATAAATCCCTAAAAAATCCTTAAAATTCCCCAAAAAAAACCCCAAAAACTACAAATAAATCCCTAAAAAATCCCAAAAAAATCCCAAAAAAATCTCCCAAAAACTACATATAAATCCCTGAATAACCCCAAAAAATCCACAAAAAATCCCTCAAAAATTACAAATAAATCCCTAAAAAATCCCAAAAAAATGCCAAAAAACCCCAAAAAATCCCCAAAAAACGCCCCAAAAACTACAAATAAATCCCTAAAAAATCCCCCAAAAAACCCCAAAAATCCCCCAAAAATTACAAATAAATCCCAAAAAATCCCCCAAAAAAAACAAAAAACCCCCCAAAAATTGCAAATAAATCCCAAAAAAATCCCAAAAAAACCCCCAAAAAATCCCCCCCAAAATTACAAATAAATCCCTAAAAAATCCCCCCAAAAAAACCAAAAATCCCCCAAAAAATCCCCCAAAAATCACCCAAAAATTACAAATAAATCCCGAAAAAATCCCAAAAAACCCCCAAAAAATTACAAATAAATCCCAAAAAAATCCCCCCAAAATTACAAATAAATCCCAAAAAAAATCCCAAAAATCCCCCAAAAAATCCCCAAAAAGTCCCCCAAAAATTACAAATAAATCCCTAAAAAATCCTTAAAATTCTCCAAAAAAAACCCCAAAAGCTACAAATAAATCCCTAAAAAAATCCCAAAAAACCACCAAAAAATCCCCAAAAAATGACAAATAAATCCCTAAAAAATCCCAAAAAACCCCTAAAAAATCCCCCAGAAATTACAAATAAATCCCTAAAATATCCCCAAAAAAACCCCAAAATATCCCAAAAAATCCGCCAAAAATTACAAATAAATCCGTAAAAAATCCCAAAAAAACCCAAAAATACCCCAAAAATTACAAATAAATCCCTAAAAGAATCCCCAAAAAACCCCTAAAAAATCCCCAAGAAATCCCCCAAAAATTACAAATAAATCCCTAAAAAACCCCAAAAAATCCTCAAAAAAATTCCCCAAAAATTACAAATAAATCCCTAAAAAATCCCTAAAAAAATCTCTAAAAAATCCCAAAAAACCCCCAAAAAATCCCCCAGAAATTACAAATAAATCCCTAAAAAATCCCAAAAAAACCCGAAAAAATCCTCAAAAAATCCTCCAAAAAATCTTTAAAAAAATCCCTAAAAAAACCCCCAAAAACCCTCAAAAATCCCCAAAAAATCCCCCAAAAATGACAAATAAATCCCGAAAAAATCCCAAAAAATCCCAAAAAAACCCCCAAAACATCCCCAAAAAATGACAAATAAATCCCAAAAAAATCCCGAAAAAAACCTCAAAAAATCCCCAAAAAATCCCCAGAAAAACCCCATAAAATCCCGCAAAAATTACAAATAAATCCCAAAAAAAACCCAAACCTCCCAAAACACCCAAACTGCCCCGCACGCACTCACAGGAGCCGGCGCAGAGCGCGGGGGGGCCACGCGCGGCTCGGGGTCTGCCCTCAGCGCCCCAAAAAATCTCAAAACATCCCCAAAAAACCCCCCAAAAATTACAAATAAATCCCTAAAAAATCCCAAAAAAAAAACCCAAAAAATCCTCAAAAAATTACAAATAAATCCCTTAAAATTCCCTCAAAAACCCCAAAAAATCCCCAAAAAATCCCTAATAACTCCCTAAAAAATCCCCAAAAAAACCCCAAAAATCCTAAAAAAACCCCCCAAAATGACAAATAAATCCCTAAAAAATCCCCCCAAAACGACAAATAAATCCCCAAAAAATCCAACAAAAATTACATATAAATCCCTAAAAATTCCCCAAAAAACCCGCCAAAAATTACGAATAAATCCCCAAAAAAATCCCCAAAGCGCCCAAATTTCCCCGCGGACTCACAGGAGCTGGCGCAGAGCGCGGGGGGGCCACGCGCGGGTCGGGGTCTGCCCTCAGCACCCCAAAAAATCTCAAAACATCCCCAAAAAACCCCCCAAAAATTACGAATAAATCCCTAAAAAATCCCTAAAAAATCCCCAAAAAAACCCAAAAGAATCCCCAAAAATCCCCAAAAAATCCCCCAAAAATTACAAATAAATCCCGAAAAAATCCCCCCAAAAAACCCAAAAAATCCCCCAAAAGTTACAAATAAATCCCTAAAAACTCCCAAAAAATTCCCCAAAAATTACAAATAAATCCCTAAAAAATAAAAAAAAAAAAACCCAAAAAAACCCAAAAAAATCCCAAAAAATTACAAATAAATCCCTAAAAAGTCCCAAAAAAATCCCTAAAAAACCCCAAAAAATCCCCACAAAATCCCCCAACAATTAAAAATAAATCCCTAAAAAACCCCCAAAAAATTCCCAAAACACCCAAACTGCCCCGCACGCACTCACAGGAGCCGGCGCAGAGCGCGGGGGGGCCACGCGCGGCTCGGGGTCTGCCCTCAGCGCCCCAAAAAATCTCAAAACATCCCCAAAAAACCCCCAAAAAATCCCCAAAAAATCCCTAAAAAATGCCAAAAGAATCCCCAAAAAACCCCAAAAAATCCCCCCAAAATTACAAATAAATCCCGAAAAAATCCCAAAAAACCCCAAAAAATTCACCCAAAATTACAAATAAATCCCTAAAAAATCCCCCAAAAAAATCCCAAAAAACCCCAAAAAATTCACCCAAAAATTACAAATAAATCCCTAAAAAAACCCCAAAAAATCCCAAAAAATCCCCCAAAAATCCCACAAAAATTACAAATAAATCCCTAAAAAATCCCCCAAAAAAATCCCAAAAAACCCCAAAAAATTCACCCAAAATTACAAATAAATCCCTAAAAAATCCCAAAAAAACCCCCCAAAATCCTCAAAAAATCCCCAAAAAATTACAAATAAATCCCTAAAAAATCCCCAAACACCCCAAAGCGCCCAAATCGCCGCGGACTCACAGGAGACGGCGAAGAGCGCGGCGGGGGCCACGCGCGGGTCGGGGTCTGCCCTCAGCGCCCCCAGCAGGGCGGGCAGAGCCCCCAGCGCCAGCGCCCGGCCCTGCGCCGCCGGCAGGTTCTGCGCACACGAGCCCAGGAGCCGCGCGGCCCCGGCACGGAGAGGGGGCCAGCGGTGACCCAGCAGATCCAGCACCACCTCCAGGCCTCCTAAGGAGCAGAATTCTGGGGAAAAAAATGGAAACTTTGGGTTAAAATGGGAAACAACGGGTTGAAAATGGCCCCAAACTCAGCCCCAGCCCAGCGGCCCCGGCTCAGAGGGGCCAGCGGTGACCCAGGAGATCCAGGACCACCTCCAGGCCCCCTAAAGAGCAGAATTCTGGGGAGAAACACCGAGAATTTGGGTTCAAATGGGAAATAATGGGTTAAAATGGGTGAACATGGGGTTAAAATGGGTGAAAATGGGAAAAAACGGGGTGAAAATGGCCCCAAACTCAGCCCCTGGCGGCCCCGGCTCAGAGGGGCCAGCGGTGACCCCGCAGATCCAGCACCACCTCCAGGCCCCCCAAGGAGCAGAATTCTGGGGAGAAATGGGACAGGAATGGGAAAAAACGGGGTTAAAATGGGAAAAACCACAGCTAAAATGGGGTTAAAATTAGGCTAAAATGGCCCGAAATGGCCCAAATGGGCCCAAACTCAGCCCTGGCTCAGAGGGGCCAGCGGTGACCCAGCAGATCCAGGACAACCTCCAGGCCTCCTAAAGAGCAGAATTCTGGGGAGAAACACCGAGAATTTGGGTTCAGATGGGAAAAAACGGGGTTAAAATGGGAAAAACCACGGCTAAAATGGGGTTAAAATTGGGTTGAAATGGCCTGAAATGACCCAAATGGCCCCAAACTCAGCCCCAGCCCAGCGGCCCCGGCTCAGAGGGGCCAGCGGTGACCCAGCAGATCCAGGACAACCTCCAGGCCCCCTAAAGAGCAGAATTCTGGGGAGAAACACCGAGAATTTGGGTGAAAATGGGAAAAAACGGGGTTCAAATGGGTGAGAATGGGGTTCAAATGGGAAATAATGGGTTAAAATGGGTGAACATGGGGTTAAAATGGCCCAAAATGGCCCAAATGGCCCCAAACTCAGCCCCAGCCCAGCGGCCCCGGCTCAGAGGGGCCAGCGGTGACCCAGCAGCTCCAGCACCACCTCCAGGCCTCCTAAAGAGCAGAATTCTGGGGAGAAACACCGAGAATTTGGGTTAAAATGGGAAATAATGGGTTAAAATGGGTGAACATGGGGTTAAAATGGGTGAAAATGGGAAAAAACGGGGTGAAAATGGCCCCAAACTCAGCCCCTGGCGGCCCCGGCTCAGAGGGCCCAGCGGTGACCCCGCAGCTCCAGCACCACCTCCAGGCCTCCTAAGGAGCAGAATTCTGGGGAGAAATGGGACAGGAATGGGAAAAAACGGGGTTAAAATGGGAAAAACCATGGCTAAAATGGGGTTAAAATTAGGCTAAAATGGCCCAAAATGGCCCAAAAGGGCCCAAACTCAGCCCCGGCTCAGAGGGGCCAGCGGTGACCCAGCAGCTCCAGCACCACCTCCAGGCCCCCTATAGAGCAGAATTCTGGGGAGAAACACCGAGAATTTGGGTTAAAATGGGAAATAATGGGTTAAAATGGGTGAACATGGGGTTAAAATGGGTGAAAATGGGAAAAAACGGGGTGAAAATGGCCCCAAACTCAGCCCCTGGCGGCCCCGGCTCAGAGGGGCCAGCGGTGACCCCGCAGCTCCAGCACCACCTCCAGGCCCCCCAAGGAGCAGAATTCTGGGGAGAAATGGGACAGAAATGGGAAAAAACGGGGTTAAAATGGGAAAAACCACAGCTAAAATGGGGTTAAAATTGGGTTAAAATGTCCTGAAATGACCCAAATGGGCCCAAACTCAGCCCTGGCTCAGAGGGCCCAGCGGTGACCCAGGAGATCCAGGACCACCTCCAGGCCCCCTAAAGAGCAGAATTCTGGGGAGAAACACCGAGAATTTGGGTTCAAATGGGAAATAATGGGTTAAAATGGGTGAACATGGGGTTAAAATGGGTGAAAATGGGAAAAAACGGGGTGAAAATGGCCCCAAACTCAGCCCCTGGCACCCCCGGCTCAGAGGGGCCAGCGGTGACCCAGCAGCTCCAGCACCACCTCCAGGCCCCCCAAGGAGCAGAATTCTGGGGAGAAATGGGACAGGAATGGGAAAAAACGGGGTTAAAATGGGAAAAACCATGGCTAAAATGGGGTTAAAATTGGGTTAAAATGGCCTGAAATGGCCCAAATGGGCCCAAACTCAGCCCCTGGCACCCCCGGCTCAGAGGGGCCAGCGGTGACCCAGCAGATCCAGCACCACCTCCAGGCCTCCTAAGGAGCAGAATTCTGGGGAGAAACACCGAGAATTTGGGTGAAAATGGGAAAAAACGGGGTTCAAATGGGTGAGAATGGGGTTCAAATGGGAAATAATGGGTTAAAATGGGTGAACATGGGGTTAAAATGGCCCAAAATGACCCAAATGGCCCCAAACTCAGCCCCAGCCCAGCGGCCCCGGCTCAGAGGGGCCAGCGGTGACCCAGCAGATCCAGGACCACCTCCAGGCCTCCTAAAGAGCAGAATTCTGGGGAGAAACACCGAGAATTTGGGTTAAAATGGGAAATAATGGGTTAAAATGGGTGAACATGGGGTTAAAATGGGTGAAAATGGGAAAAAACGGGGTGAAAATGGCCCCAAACTCAGCCCCTGGCACCCCCGGCTCAGAGGGGCCAGCGGTGACCCAGGAGATCCAGGACAACCTCCAGGCCCCCCAAGGAGCAGAATTCTGGGGAGAAATGGGACAGGAATGGGAAAAAACGGGGTTAAAATGGGAAAAACCACAGCTAAAATGGGGTTAAAATTGGGTTAAAATGGCCCGAAATGGCCCAAATGGGCCCAAACTCAGCCCTGGCTCAGAGGGGCCAGCGGTGACCCAGCAGCTCCAGCACCACCTCCAGGCCTCCTAAGGAGCAGAATTCTGGGGAGAAACACCGAGAATTTGGGTTCAGATGGGAAAAAACGGGGTTAAAATGGGAAAAACCACGGCTAAAATGGGGTTAAAATTGGGTTAAAATGGCCTGAAATGACCCAAATGGCCCCAAACTCAGCCCCAGCCCAGCGGCCCCGGCTCAGAGGGGCCAGCGGTGACCCAGCAGATCCAGGACAACCTCCAGGCCTCCTAAGGAGCAGAATTCTGGGGAGAAACACCGAGAATTTGGGTTAAAATGGGAAATAATGGGTTAAAATGGGTGAACATGGGGTTAAAATGGGTGAAAATGGGAAAAAACGGGGTGAAAATGGCCCCAAACTCAGCCCCTGGCGGCCCCGGCTCAGAGGGCCCAGCGGTGACCCAGCAGATCCAGCACCACCTCCAGGCCCCCCAAGGAGCAGAATTCTGGGGAGAAATGGGACAGGAATGGGAAAAAACGGGGTTAAAATGGGAAAAACCACAGCTAAAATGGGGTTAAAATTGGGTTAAAATGGCCCGAAATGGCCCAAATGGGCCCAAACTCAGCCCTGGCTCAGAGGGGCCAGCGGTGACCCAGCAGATCCAGGACAACCTCCAGGCCTCCTAAAGAGCAGAATTCTGGGGAGAAACACCGAGAATTTGGGTTCAGATGGGAAAAAACGGGGTTAAAATGGGAAAAACCACGGCTAAAATGGGGTTAAAATTGGGTTGAAATGGCCTGAAATGACCCAAATGGCCCCAAACTCAGCCCCAGCCCAGCGGCCCCGGCTCAGAGGGGCCAGCGGTGACCCAGGAGATCCAGGACAACCTCCAGGCCCCCTAAAGAGCAGAATTCTGGGAAGAAAAACGGAAACTTTGGACTAAAGTGCAAAATAATGGGTTAAAATGGGTGAAAATGGGGTTAAAATGGGTGAAAATGGGAGAAAGCGGGGTTCAAATGGCCCAAATGGCCCCAAACTCAGCCCCGGCCCAGAAGGGGGACCAGTGGTGACCCAGCAGCTCCAGGACCACCTCCAGGCCCCCTAAAGAGCAGAATTCTGGGGAAAAAAAATGGAAACTTTGGGTTCAAATGGGTGAAAATGGGAAAAAACGGGGTGAAAATGGCCCCAAACTCAGCCCCTGGCACCCCCAGCACGGAGAGGGCCCAGCGGTGACCCAGCAGCTCCAGCACCACCTCCAGGCCCCCCAAGGAGCAGAATTCTGGGGAGAAACACCGAGAATTTGGGTGAAAATGGGAAATAATGGGTTAAAATGGGTGAACATGGGGTTAAAATGGGTGAAAATGGGAAAAAACGGGGTGAAAATGGCCCCAAACTCAGCCCCTGGCACCCCCGGCTCAGAGGGGCCAGCGGTGACCCAGGAGATCCAGCACCACCTCCAGGCCCCCCAAGGAGCAGAATTCTGGGGAGAAATGGGACAGGAATGGGAAAAAACGGGGTTAAAATGGGAAAAACCACAGCTAAAATGGGGTTAAAATTGGGTTAAAATGGCCCGAAATGGCCCAAATGGGCCCAAACTCAGCCCCGGCTCAGAGGGGCCAGCGGTGACCCAGCAGATCCAGCACCACCTCCAGGCCTCCTAAAGAGCAGAATTCTGGGGAGAAACACCGAGAATTTGGGTTCAGATGGGAAATAATGGGTTAAAATGGGTGAAAACGGGAGAAAACGGGGTGAAAATGGCCCCAAACTCAGCCCCAGCCCAGCGGCCCCGGCTCAGAGGGGCCAGCGGTGACCCAGCAGCTCCAGCACCACCTCCAGGCCTCCTAAAGAGCAGAATTCCAGGGAGAAACACCGAGAATTTGGGTTCAGATGGGAAATAATGGGTTAAAATGGGTGAACATGGGAAAAAACGGGGTGAAAATGGCCCCAAACTCAGCCCCAGCCCAGCGGCCCCGGCTCAGAGGGGCCAGCGGTGACCCAGGAGATCCAGCACCACCTCCAGGCCCCCTAAAGAGCAGAATTCTGGGGAGAAATGGGACAGGAATGGGAAAAAACGGGGGTAAAACGGTAAATGTGGGGCTAAAGGGGGAAAAAATGGCACCAAATCCATCCCCAAAGCAGCCATGAGTGACCCCAGTGACCCCTGAGTGACCCTGAGTGACCCCAAAGTGACCTCAATGACCCCTGAGTGACTCTGAGTGACCCAAATGACCCCTGAGTGACCCCAGAGGGACCCTGAGTGACCCCAATGACCCCTGAGTGACCCCAGAGTGACCCTGAGTGACCAAAATGACCCCTGAGTGACCCCTGAGTGACCAAAATGACCCGAGTGACCCTGAGTGACCCCAGAGTGACCCCAGAGTGACCCTGAGTGACCCAAATCACCTCTCAGTGACCCCAGAGTGACCCTGAGTGACCAAAATGACCCCTGAGTGACCCCAGAGTGACCCCAATGACCCCTGAGTGACCCCTGAGTGACCACTGAGTGACCCCTGAGTGACCAAAATGACCCGAGTGACCCTGAGTGACCCCAGAGTGACTCCAGAGTGACCCTGAGTGACCCAAATCACCTCTCAGTGACCCCAGAGTGACCCAGAGTGACCCTGAGTGACCCAAATCACCTCTCAGTGACCCCAGAGTGACTCCAGAGTGACCCTGAGTGACCCAAATCACCTCTCAGTGACCCCAGAGTGACCCAGAGTGACCCCAGAGTGACCCTGAGTGACCAAAATGACCCCTGAGTGACCCCTGAGTGACCAAAATGACCCGAGTGACCCTGAGTGACCCCAGAGTGACCCAGAGTGACCCTGAGTGACCCAAATCACCTCTCAGTGACCCCAGAGTGACCTTGAGTGACCCAAATCACCTCTCAGTGACCCCAGAGTGACCCAGAGTGACCCCAGAGTGACCCTGAGTGACCAAAATGACCCCTGAGTGACCCCTGAGTGACCCCAGTGACCTTTAACCTCACCGTTGGCGTTGTCCAGGCTCTCGCAGAGGTCGCAGAGCTCCTCCAGGGCCCCCTCGTGTCCCCCGGTGTCCCCCAGGCCCCGCTCGGGCGCCGCCTCCCCGGGACAGGGCCCGGCCAGGAGCCGCAGGCAGCGCTGGAGCTCGGCCCGCGTGGAGCCGGGGCCCGACAGGGCCTGGGACACGGCCTCACGGAGCCACCGCTGCCTCTGAAACAGGGAAAAATGGTTAAATTATCATAAATTATCATAAAGTTATCACGGAATTAACCCAGAGTGAGCCAGGAGCCGCAGGCAGCGCTGGAGCTCGGCCCGGGTGGAGCCGGGGCCTGGGACACGGCCTCACGGAGCCACTGCTGCCTCTGAGAGGGAAAAAACGGGGTTAAATTATCATAAATTGTCATAAAGTTATCATGGAATTAACCCAGAGTGAGCCAGGAGCCACCGCTGCCTCTGAAAGGGAAAAAACACAATAAAATTATCATCAATTATCATAAAGTTATCATGGAATTAACCCAGAGTGCCACGGAGCCAGCGCTGCCTCTGAGAGGGAAAAAACACAATAAAATTATCACAAATTATCATAAAGTTATCATGGAGTGAAGCCAGAGTGCCACGGAGCCACCGCTGCCTCTGAAAGGGAAAAAACACAATAAAATTATCACAAATTATCATAAAGTTATCATGGAATTAACCCAGAGTGAGCCAGGAGCCAGCGCTGCCTCTGAAAGGGAAAAAACACAATAAAATTATCACCAATTATCATAAAGTTATCATGGAATTAACCCAGAGTGAGCCAGGAGCCACCGCTGCCTCTGAAAGGGAAAAAAACCAATAAAATTATCATCAATTATCATAAAGTTATCATGGAATGAACCCAGAGTGAGCCAGGAGCCGCAGGCAGCGCTGGAGCTCGGCCCGGGTGGAGCCGGGGCCCGACACGGCCTCACGGAGCCACTGCTGCCTCTGAGAGGGAAAAAACGGGGTTAAATTATCATAAATTGTCATAAAGTTATCATGGAATGAACCCAGAGTGCCACGGAGCCACCGCTGCCTCTGAAAGGGAAAAAACACAATAAAATTATCACCAATTATCGTAAAGTTATCATGGAATGAACCCAGAGTGAGCCAGGAGCCAGCGCTGCCTCTGAAAGGGAAAAAACACAATAAAATTATCACAAATTATCATAAAGTTATCATGGAATGAACCCAGAGTGCCACGGAGCCAGCGCTGCCTCTGAAAGGGAAAAAACACAATAAAATTATCACAAATTATCATAAAGTTATCATGGAATGAACCCAGAGTGCCACGGAGCCAGCGCTGCCTCTGAAAGGGAAAAAACACAATAAAATTACCACAAATTATCATAAAGTTATCATGGAATTAACCCAGAGTGAGCCAGGAGCCAGCGCTGCCTCTGAAAGGGAAAAAACACAATAAAATTATCACAAATTATCATAAAGTTATCATTGAGCGAACCCAGAACGGAGCCACTGCTGCCTTTGAAACAGGGAAAAAACACAATAAAATTATCACAAAATACCATAAAGTTATCATAAATGATCCTAAAGTTATCCAAAATGATCCCAAAGTTCCGGCGGGATTAACCCAGCACGGAGCCAGGACCGGGCACAGCCTGGGATGTCACAGCTCGGAGCCGCTGCTGCCGCTGAGGGGAAAAATGGGTTAAATTATCTAAAATTATCCCAAAACGGCTCCTGGGACCTCACATCAGCCCCTGGGACACCAAATTTCCACAAAACCAAGCGAAGTTACTTCAAAATCATCAAAATTTACCTCAGAATCAGCCCCTGGGAGCCCGAATCATCCCGGGACCCCCCAAAGCCCTCAGGGAGCCGCGGAGCCTCCCCAAACCCCCCAAAATCTCCAAACCCCCCGAAATCCCCAAACCCCCCAAAATCCCCAAACCCCCCAAAATCCCCAAACCCCCCGAAATCCCCAAACCCCCCAAAATCCCCAAACCCCCCGAAATCCCCAAACCCCCCGAAATCCCCAAACCCCCCGAAATCCCCAAACCCCCCGAAATCCCCAAACCCCCCAAAATCCCCAAACCCCCCGAAACCCCCAAACCCCCCAAGGCGCGCTCACCTCCTCGGCCATGGGCTGTCGGGGCTCGGGCTGCGCCTCCCCGGCCACCACCGCCATCTCCAGCAGCCCCTGCAGCGTGTGGGGCGGCTCCCGCCGGCCCCCGCCGGCCCCGCCGCCCGCCGCCGCCGCCATCGCCGCTCGCAGAGGCCTCGGGGCCGCTCAAGGCCCCGCCGGGACCGCTCCGGTCCCGCTAACACCGCCCAGGACCCCCCGGTACCGCCCCGGTCCCTCCCGGTACCGCCCGGCACCGCTAACGCCGCCCGCCGCGCCTGGCCGGCGCCATCTTGGAATGGGCGGGGTCAGCGGCGGAAGAGGCGGAGCCGGGCGGCGGAAAGAGGCGGGGCCTCACGTACATTGTTTATGGCCGGCCACACGCTGGGCTCATTGTGAGGCCGTGGTGATGAGTGACGGTACGTATAACCAATAAGAGGGAAGAGTGGGAGGGAAGTGGCCAATTAGAGGAGAGGAAGGCGGCGGGGTTTAGCCAATGGAAGGGAGGGGAGGGCCCCGCGCTGTTTTAGCTAATGAAAAGACAGCGTGGCTTGATCGGCCTCTCTCCGGACCAATAGCACGCCACCAACGCCGCTAACCAATGAGGTAGCGCCGCCGCTTCCACCAATCATTTCGCAGAGCGCCTCACGGAGGGGGCGGGACTCCCCGCGGGCAGCCAATCGCAGCGGCGGCGCGGGAGGCGGGCGGCCAATGGGGATGGCGGAGCGGGCGGCGGGAGCGGGCGGGCGGCGGCGCCGGGGCCGCTCCGGGCCCGGTACCGGCGGCGGCCCCGGCCGGTCCCGCGGCCGCGGCGCTGCGGTAACGGCCGGGACGGGGCTCCCGGGGCTCGCCCCGTGCTCGGGGTCCCGCCCCGCGGCAGCTCCCGGTGACGCTCCCGGTGCTGCAGGCGCGGCGGAGGCGGCGGCGGCGGCAGCCGCAGCCCATGCGGGCACGGGCGACGGCGGTGACGGCGCGGGAGCTGTGCGAGAACGATGACCTGGCCACGAGCCTCGTGCTGGACTCGGTGCTCGGATTCCGGACGCACAAAATGGGCGTCAGGTGAGCCCGGGACACCGGGACGGGACACCGGGGACACCGGGGGGAGAGCCGCGCTTCTGAGGGGGCAGCGGGACGTGGCGGGGAGCGCCCGGAGGGGCAGAACGGGGCGGTGCGGGGGTGGGGAGGGTTCCCTCTGCCGGGGGTGTCGCCTCCGGGGGTGCCCGGGGAGCGGGGTCCCAGTCCCGGTGTGCGGGATCCCCGTCCCGGTGTGCGGGATCCCCGTCCCGGTGTGCGGGATCCCAGTCCCGGTGTGCGGGATCCCCGTCCCGGTGTATGGAGTCCCAGTCCCGGTGTGCGGGATCCCCGTCCCGGTGTGTGGAGTCCCAGTCCCGGTGTGCGCTGTCCCTGTTCCGGCGTCCCCATCCCGGTACCCAGTCTCTCCCGGTCCCGGTTCCGGGTGTCCCCGTTCCGGTACCGAGTCTCCCGTTCCCGCTGTCCCTGTCCCGGTCTCGAGTCTCTCCCGGTCCCGGTTCCCGGTGTCCCCGTTCCGGTACCGAGTCTCTCCCCGTCTCACTGTTCCCATCCCGGAGGTCCCGATGCTTTCCCGGTTCCCGTTCTCCAGTCCCGTTCCCGCTGTCCTGTCCCGGTACCGAGTCTCTCCCCGTCCCTGTCCCGTTCCCGGTTCCCGCTTTCCCATTACCGATTCTCCCCGTTGCCAGCCCGTTACCGGCGCTGCGGCGGCGGGCGCAGCTCCGCGCGGCCATCGCGGCTGTCCCGGCTCTGTCCCGTTCCCGTTCCCGACTCCCCCGTTTCCCGTTGCCAGCCCGTTACCGGCGCTGCGGTGGCGGGCGCAGCTCCGCGCGGCCATCGCGGCGTTCCGGCTCTGTCCCGTTCCCTGTGTCCCGTTCCCGTTCCCGACTCCCCCGTTTCCCGTTGCCAGCCCGTTACCGGCGCTGCGGCGGCGGGCGCAGCTCCGCGCGGCCATCGCGGCGTTCCGGCAGCGGCGGGACCTCGAGGCCGCCTGGCGGACGCTGAGCGGGGCCTGGGCCCCCGCGTTCTTCCGCCAGCGGCGCCCGGCGCAGCGGGCAGCGCTCAAAATCCACGTACGGGGGGCAAACGGGGGTCCGGGGGGGGGTTTGGGGGGTCCATGTGGGGTCTGTAGCGGGGTTCGGGGGGTCCTGGGGGGCACTTCGGGGGTCCTGGGGGGCATTTGGGGGTCCCTGGGGGGGGTTTGGGGGGTCCTGGGGGGCATTGAGGGTCCCTATGGGGAGCATAGGGGGGTTTGGGGGGTCCTGGGAGAATCTGGGGGTCCCTGGGGGGGGGTTTGGGGGGTCCTGGGGGGCTTTGAGGGTCCCTATGGGAGATGTAGGGGGGTCTGAGTGGCTCTTTGGGGGGGTTGGGGGGTCCCTGGGGGGCTTTGAGGGTCCCTATGGGGAGTATAGGGGGGTTTGGGGGTCCCTGCAGGGGGTTGGGGGAGTCAGGAGGGATTTGGGGGTCCCTATGGAGAGTCTGGGGGGTCTTTGGGGGTCCCTGGGGGGGGTTTGGGGGGTCCTGGGAGAATCTGGGGGTCCCTGGGGGGGGTTTGGGGGGTCCTGGGGGGCTTTGAGGGTCCCTATGGGAGGTGTAGGGGGGTCTGAGTGGCTCTTTGGGGGTCCCTGGGGGGGGTTTGGGGGGTCCTGGGGGGCATTTGGGGGGTCCCTATGGGGTCTGTAGGGGGGTTTGGGGGGTCCTGGGGGGGGTTTGGGGGGGTCCTGGGGGGCTTTGAGGGTCCCTATGGGGTCTGTAGGGGGGTTTGGGGGGTCCTGGGAGAATCTGGGGGTCCCTGGGGGGGGTTTGGGGGGTCCTGGGGGGCATTTGGGGGGTCCCTATGGGGTCTGTAGGGGGGTTTGGGGGGTCCTGGGAGAATCTGGGGGTCCCTGGGGGGGGGTTTGGGGGGTCCTTGAGGGGTTTAGGGGACCCTATGGGAGATGTAGGGGGGTCTGAGTGGCTCTTTGGGGGTCCCTGGGGGGGGGTTTGGGGGGTCCTGGGGGGCTTTGAGGGTCCCTATGGGGAGTATAGGGGGGTTTGGGGGTCCCTGCAGGGGGTTGGGGGAGTCAGGAGGGATTTGGGGATCCCTATGGAGAGTCTGGGGGGTCTTTGGGGGTCCCTGGAGGGGGTTTGGGAGGTCCCTGGGGGCATTTGGGGAGTCCTGGGGGGCTTTGGGGGGTCCCTGGAGGTGTTTGGGGGGTCCCTGGGGGGCTTTGGGGGTGGGGGATGCACTGGGGGGTTCCTTATTGGGGGTCTGGGGGGAGTCCTGGGTGGTTCTCGGGGGTCTCCGGGGTCTTTAGGGGTCCCTATAGGGGGTCCTGGGGGGATCTGGGGATCCCTATGGGGGTATAGGGGGGTCTGGGGGGCTCGTTGGGGGTCCCTGGAGGGGTTTGGGGGGCTCTGGGTGAGTTTGGGGGTCCCTATGGGGGGCTCTCAGGGGTCAGTGGGGCACAGGGAGGGATTTGGGGGCTCAGTGGGGGTCCCGAGCCCCCCTGGTTCCCCCCCGACCCTCCCCAGGTGTTCCGGTACCTGCGGACGCTCCTGCCCGAGAGCGGCTTCAGCATCCAGCGCTGCACCCGCTACAGCCGGGACACCAACGGCGCCAGGGTGGTGTCAACCCGCACGTGGTGAGCCCAAAAACCCCAAAATACACCCCAAAAACTGCCCTGGAACCCCAAAAACTGCCCTGAAATCTGTGAAACACCATAAAATACCCAAAAACCCCCAAATCCCCCCAAAAGCGCTGCACCCGCTACAGCCGGGACACCAACGGCACCAGGGTGGTGTCCACCCGCACGTGGTGAGCCCAAAATCCCCAAAATACACCCCAAAAACTGCCCTGGAACCCCAAAAACTGCCCTGAAATCTGTAAAATACCATAAAATACCCAAAAACCCCCAAATCCCCCCAAAAACACTGCACCCGCTACAGCCGGGACACCAACGGCACCAGGGTGGTGTCCACCCGCACGTGGTGAGCCCAAAATCCCCAAAATACACCCCAAAAACTGCCCTGAAATCTGTGAAACACCATAAAATACCCAAAAACCCCCAAATCCCCCCAAAAGCGCTGCACCCGCTACAGCCGGCACACCAACGGTGCCACGGTGGTGTCAACCCGCACGTGGTGAGCCCAAAAACCCCAAAATACACCCCAAAAACTGCCCTGGAACCCCAAAAACTGCCCTGAAATCTGTAAAATACCATAAAATACCCAAAAACCCCCAAATCCCCCCAAAAACACTGCACCCGCTACAGCCGGCACACCAACGGCACCAGGGTGGTGTCCACCCGCACGTGGTGAGCCCAAAAACCCCAAAATACACCCCAAAAACTGCCCTGGAACCCCAAAAACTGCCCTGAAATCTTAATTAATTTAAACAGACGTTAATATGCAAGCCATTGCTTTGCTTATTCTTAATGCTTTAATTCTTACATAATTTTTGCAGTAACAAATCTTATAACCGCTACTTAACTCTATATTTCTGTTATCTCTAAAACCCACCTTTTAAACTTCCCAAAACCCTCTAAATTTTAAAAATCTCCACAAAATTTGGGGTTTTTTCCCCGTTTTTGGGTGTGCGGGCAGAAGCACAAGATGCTGGAGCTGCTGGGGGGCTACAGCGTGGAGCTGCAGGGCTTAACCTTATTTCTGTGAGCTTTAAACCCACCTTTTACAACTTTCCTAAAGCAATCTAACTTTTAAATTTTTCCCCAAAATATGCTCTTTTTCCCATTTTTCAGTGTAGGCAGAATCATGAGACGCTGGAGCTGCTGGGGCGGCTGCAGCGTGGAGCTGCGGGGCCTAACTCCGCAGCCCTGCTATCTCTAGAATTTACCTTTAATAAATCTCCCAAATCTCTCTATATTTTAGAAAATCCCCTAAAATGTGTTATTTTCCCTGTTTTTCGCTGTACAGGCAGAAGCACGAGACGCTGGAGCTGCTGGGGCGGCTGCAGCGTGGAGCTGCGGGGCCTAACTCCGCAGCCCTGCTATCTCTAGAATTTACCTTTAATAAATCTCCCAAACCTCTCTATATTTTAGAAAATCCCCTAAAATGTGTTATTTTCCCTGTTTTTCGCTGCACAGGCAGAAGCACGAGACGCTGGAGCTGCTGGGCGGCTGCAGCGTGGAGCTGCGGGGCTCGGACCGGGCGCTGCTGCGGGCGGGCGACAACGACTTCAGCCTCATGTACTCCACCCGCCGCAGGAAAACCCAGCTCTGGCTGGGGCCTGCTGCCTTCATCAACCACGGTGGGAGCCCAAAACTGCCCCAAAGTCCGGATAAAACACAAAAAAATCTGTCCTGCAGCTTCCCCCCCTCCCTGCCGCGCAAGGCCCCCGAGCGCCCTCAGGGCTCACCTGGGCGTGGTGGGGCCTTGAGTGGCTGCTGATGGTGCTGCTTTGTCCTCAGATTGTCGGCCCAACTGCAGGGTGAGTTTAAAGAGGGGATTTTGGGGTTTTTTTGTGGGTTTGGGGTGAGAATGGTTGGGTTTGGGGTGGGGTTTGGCGTGGGGAGTGTGAGGGGAGAAAAGGGCGGGAAAACGTGAGGGGAGAAAAGGGCGGGAAAACGTGAGGGGAAAAAAAGGCGGGAAAATGTGAGGGGAAAATGAAGAGAAATGTGAGGGAAAATGGGGGGAAATGTGAGGGGAAAATGGAGAGAAATGTGACGGGAAAAGGGTGGGAAATGTGAGGGGAATATGGGGGGAAATGTGAGAGGAAAATTGAGAGAAACGTGATGGGAAAAGGGTGGGAAATGTGAGGGGAATATGGGGGCAAATGTGAGGGGAGAAAAGGGCGGGAAAACGTGAGGGGAAAATGGAGAGAAATGTGAAGGGAACATGGAGAGAAATGTGAGGGGGAAAAGGGAGAGAAACATGAGGAGAAAAATGGCAGGACGTGTGAGGGAAAATTTGGAGAAATATGAGGGGAGAATGGAGAGAAATGTGAGGGGAAAATGGAAGGAAATGTGAGGGGAAAAGAGAGAGGAACATGAAGAGGGGAAAAGGGTGGGAAAACGTGAGGGGAAAAGGGGGAGAAATGTGAAGGGAAAATAGAGGAATGTCAGGGGAAAATGGAGAGAAACATGAGGGGAAAAGTGTGGGAAATGTGAGGGGAAAATGGGGGGAAACATGAGGGGAAAAGGGCAGGAAACGTGAGGGGAAAAAGAAAATGTGAGGGGGGAAGGTCTCTCTCCCGTTTTTGGGTCCCATTTTTGGTCTCACTGTTTCTCTCCTGTTTTTGGGGCTCTCTGCCATTTCTGGGATCCCATTTTCGAGGCTCTCTGTCACTTTTGGGGTCCCATTTTCGGGATTCTCTCCCGTTTTTGAGGTCCCATTTTCAGGATTCTCTCCCGGTTTTGAGGTCCCATTTTCAGGGATTCTCTCCCATTTTTGGTTCCCCATTTTCGGGGATATCTCATTTTTGGGATCCCCATTTTTGGTGTCACCACGTCTCTCCCATTTCGGGCGCAGCTGGTGTCGGCGCCGGGCGGGGCGCGGGTGCAGGCGCTGCAGGACATCCCCCCCCGGGCAGAAATCACCTGTTTCTATGGCGACGGCTTCTTCGGCGAGGGCAACCGCGGCTGCGAGTGCCGCACCTGCGAGAGGTACCCCAAAATCCTGAGGGGGACACCAAAATCCCCAGAATCCTCAGGGGGACTCCAAAAAAACCCGACCCCAAAAACCCCAAAAACCTGAGTGGGACCCCAGAATCCCTGATAGGGACACCAAAATTCTGACCCCAAAAACCCCAGAATCCTGAGGGGGACACCAAAAATACCTGACCCCAAAAACCCCAAAATCCTGAGGGGGACACCAAGAAAACCTGACCCCAAAAACCCGACCCCAAAAACCCCAAAATCCTGAGGGGGACCCCCAAATCCCTGACAGGGACACCAAAATCCTGACGCCAAAAACCCCAAAATCCTGAGTGGGACACCAAGAAAACCTGACCCCAAAAACCTGACCCCAAAAACCCCAAAATTCTGAGGTGGACTCCAAAAAAACTTGACCCCAAAAACCCCAAAATCCTGAGGGGGACTCCAAAAAAACCTGACCCCAAAAACCCCAAAATCCTGAGGGGGAACCCAAAAAAACCTGACCCCAAAAACCCCAAAATCCTCAGGGGGACTCCCGAATTCCTGACAGGGACACCAAAAACCTGACCCCAAAAACCCCAAAATCATGAGGGGGACTCCAAAAAAACCCGAACCCAAAAACCCCAAAATCCTGAGGGGGACTCCAAAAAAACCCGACCCCCAAAACCCCCAAAATCCTGAGTGGGACCCCGAATCCCTGACAGGGACACCAAAATCCTGACCCCAAAAACCCCAAAATCCTGAGGGGGACACCAAAATCCTGACCCCAAAAACCCCAAAATCCTGAGTGGGAGCCCCCAAATCCCTGACAAGGACACCAAATACCTGACCCCAAAAACCCCAAAATCCTCAGGGGGACTCCAAAAATACCTGACCCCAAAACCACCAAAATCCTGAGGGGGACTCCAAAAAAACCTGACCCCAAAAACCCCAAAATCCTGAGGGGGACACAAAAAAATCCTGACCCCAAAAACCCCAAAATCCTGAGGGGGACTCCAAAAAATCCTGACCCCAAAAACCCCAAAATCCTGAGAGGGACCCCGAATCCCTGACAGGGACACCAAAATCCTGACCCCAAAAACCCCAAAATCCTGAGAGGGAACCCCAAAAAATCCTGACCCCAAAAACCCCAAAATCCTGAGTGGGAGCCCCCAAATCCCTGACAAGGACACCAAATACCTGACCCCAAAAACCCCAAAATCCTGAGGGGGACTCCAAAAAAACCTGACCCCAAAAACCCCAAAATCCTGAGGGGGACACAAAAAAATCCTGACCCCAAAAACCCCAAAATCCTGAGGGGGACTCCAAAAATCCTGACCCCAAAAACCCCAAAATCCTGAGTGGGAGCCCCCAAATCTCTGACAAGGACACCAAATACCTGACCCCAAAAACCCCAAAATCCTCAGGGGGACTCCAAAAATACCTGACCCCAAAAACCCCAAAATCCTGAGGGGGACACAAAAAAATCCTGACCCCAAAAACCCCAAAATCCTCAGGGGGAACCCCAAAAAAACCCGACCCCAAAAACCCCAAAATCCTGAGGGGGACCCCCAAATCCCTGACAAGGACACCAAATACCTGACCCCAAAAACCCCAAAATCCTGAGGGGGACTCCAAAAATACCTGACCCCAAAACCACCAAAATCCTGAGGGGGACTCCAAAAAAACCTGACCCCAAAAACCCCAAAATCCTGAGGGGGACACAAAAAAATCCTGACCCCAAAAACCCCAAAATCCTGAGTGGGAGCCCCCGAATCCCTGACAGGGACACCAAAATCCTGACCCCAAAAACCCCAAAATCCTGAGAGGGAACCCCAAAAAAACCTGACCCCAAAAACCCCAAAATCCTGAGGGGAACCCCAAAAAATCCTGACCCCAAAAACCCCAAAATCCTGAGAGGGACCCCGAATCCCTGACAGGGACACCAAAATCCTGACCCCAAAAACCCCAAAATCCTGAGAGGGAACCCCAAAAAATCCTGACCCCAAAAACCCCAAAATCCTGAGTGGGAGCCCCCAAATCTCTGACAAGGACACCAAATACCTGACCCCAAAAACCCCAAAATCCTGAGGGGGACTCCAAAAAATCCTGACCCCAAAAACCCCAAAATCCTGAGAGGGACCCCGAATCCCTGACAGGGACACCAAAATCCTGACCCCAAAAACCCCAAAATCCTGAGAGGGAACCCCAAAAAATCCTGACCCCAAAAACCCCAAAATCCTGAGTGGGAGCCCCCAAATCTCTGACAAGGACACCAAATACCTGACCCCAAAAACCCCAAAATCCTGAGGGGGACTCCAAAAAAACCCGACCCCCAAAAACACCAAAATCCTGAGGGGAACCCCAAAAAATCCTGACCCCAAAAACCCCAAAATCCTGAGGGGGACTCCAAAAAATCCTGACCCCAAAAACCCCAAAATCCTGAGGGGGACTCCAAAAAAACCTGACCCCAAAAACCCCAAAATCCTGAGGGGGACTCCAAAAAAACCTGACCCCAAAAACCCCAAAATCCTGAGGGGGACTCCAAAAAATCCTGACCCCAAAAACCCCAAAATCCTGAGTGGGAGCCCCCAAATCCCTGACAAGGACACCAAATACCTGACCCCAAAACCCCCAAAATCCTCAGGGGGACTCCAAAAATACCTGACCCCAAAAACACCAAAATCCTGAGGGGGACTCCAAAAAAACCTGACCCCAAAAACCCCAAAATCCTGAGGGGGAACCCCAAAAAATCCCGACCCCAAAAACCCCAAAATCCTGAGGGGGACCCCCTAAATTTTGGGTGGGGGTCCCTAATTCCCGGTTGGAACTCCCCAGTTTGGGTCTGGGGTCCCTAATTGCTGTTTCCTCCCCCCAAATTTGGGTCTGGGGTCCCCACTTCCAGGGTGAGGCTCCCGAATTCAGGGGTGGGACTGCCCAGTTTGGGTCTGGGGTCCCCAATTTGGGTTTGGGGTCCCTAACCCCCCTCCCCCTTAATTTGGGTCTGGACACCCCAATTTGGGTCTGGGGTCCCTGACCCCCCTCCTCTGTCCCCCAATTTGGGTCTGGGGTCCCCAATTTGGGTCTGGGGTCCCTGACCCCCCTGCCCTCTCCCCCAATTTGGGTCTGGGGTCCCTGACCCCCCTCCTCTGCCCCCCAATTTGGGTCTGGGGTCCCTGACCCCCCTCCTCTGCCCCCCAATTTGGGTCTGGGGTCCCCAATTTGGGTCTGGGGTCCCTGACCCCCCTCCTCTGCCCCCCAATTTGGGTCTGGGGTCCCTGACCCCCCTCCCCTCCCCCCCAATTTGGGTCTGGGGTCCCCAATTTGGGTCTGGGGTCCCTGACCCCCCTCCCCTCTCCCCAATTTGGGTCTGGGGTCCCTGACCCCCCTCCCTCCCCCCCAATTTGGGTCTGGGGTCCCTGACCCCCTTCCCCTCTCCCCAGTTTGGGTCTGGGGTCCCTGACCCCCCTCCTCTGCCCCCAATTTGGGTCTGGGGTCCCCAATTTGGGTCTGGGGTCCCTGACCCCCCTCCCCTCTCCCCAATTTGGGTCTGGGGTCCCTGACCCCCCTCCCCTCCCCCCCAATTTGGGTCTGGGGTCCCTGACCCCCCTCCCCTCCCCCCCCAATTTGGGTCTGGGGTCCCCAATTTGGGTCTGGGGTCCCTGACCCCCCTCCCCTCTCCCCAATTTGGGTCTGGGGTCCCTGACCCCCCTCCCCTCCCCCCCAATTTGGGTCTGGGGTCCCCAATTTGGGTCTGGGGTCCCTGACCCCCTTCCCCTCTCCCCAATTTGGGTCTGGGGTCCCTGACCCCCCTCCCCTCTCCCCAATTTGGGTCTGGGGTCCCTGACCCCCCTCCCTCCCCCCCAATTTGGGTCTGGGGTCCCTGACCCCCTTCCCCTCTCCCCAATTTGGGTCTGGGGTCCCTGACCCCCCTCCTCTGCCCCCAATTTGGGTCTGGGGTCCCCAATTTGGGTCTGGGGTCCCTGACCCCCCTGCCCTCTCCCCCAATTTGGGTCTGGGGTCCCTGACCCCCCTCCTCTGCCCCCCAATTTGGGTCTGGGGTCCCTGACCCCCCTCCTCTGCCCCCCAATTTGGGTCTGGGGTCCCCAATTTGGGTCTGGGGTCCCTGACCCCCCTCCCTCTCCCCCAATTTGGGTCTGGGGTCCCTGACCCCCCTCCCCTCCCCCCCAATTTGGGTCTGGGGTCCCTGACCCCCCTCCTCTGTCCCCCAATTTGGGTCTGGGGTCCCCAATTTGGGTCTGGGGTCCCTGACCCCCTTCCCCTCTCCCCAATTTGGGTCTGGGGTCCCTGACCCCCCTCCCCCCCCCCCCAATTTGGGTCTGGGGTCCCCAATTTGGGTCTGGGGTCCCTGACCCCCTTCCCCTCTCCCCAATTTGGGTCTGGGGTCCCTGACCCCCCTCCCTCCCCCCCAATTTGGGTCTGGGGTCCCTGACCCCCCTCCTCTGTCCCCCAATTTGGGTCTGGGGTCCCTGACCCCCTTCCCCTCTCCCCAATTTGGGTCTGGGCTCCCTGACCCCCCTGCCCTCCCCCCCAATTTGGGTCTGGGGTCCCTGACCCCCCTGCCCTCCCCCCCAGTTTGGGTCTGGGGTCCCCAATTTGGGTCTGGGGTCCCTGACCCCCCTCCCCTCCCCCCAGGCTCGGCCAGGGCGCGTTCCGGGCCCGCGGGGGGGGGAGGGGCAACCCCGCCCCCTCCCCTCCCCCCCCTCGGGACCCCCCCCCGAAATACGAGCTGCGCGAGACCGACGTGCGCATGCGCCGAGGGGCGGGGCCGGGCCACAACGGGGCGGCGCCTGCCCAAAAACGGCGGAACCGGAACCGGCAGCGGCGGCGGCGCCCCCTCCCCACACCGGGGCGCCCCCTCCTCAATTCGGGGCGCGACCCCAATTCGGGGCGCCCCCTCCCCAATTCGGGGCGCCCCCTCCCCGGGCGGGAGCCGCGCGTGTCCCTTCACGACTGCGTGTCCTGCGGGCCGCGCTGCCGGCTGCGCTCGGGGGTGCCCGTGGTGCGCATGCGCGGCGGCGCCGCGGCGACCCCCGAGCGCGCCCCCGAGCGCCCCGCGGCGCCCCCAGACCCAAAACTGGCGCTGTACGCGCACGTGCGCCTGCGCGGCGGCGCCCCCAAAGCCGGCTCGCTCTGGGGGGATTTGGGGGGCATCTGGGGGGTCCTGGGCGGGCTCGGGGGGCTGCACATGGCGCTGCCCCCCGACCGCACCGAGCCGTGAGCGCCCCAAATCTGGGGGGTCTGGGGGATTCCGGGGGGATTCTGGGGGGGCTGGAGATGGTGCTGGACCCCAACTGTGAGCGCCCCAAATTTGGGGGGTCTGGGGGATTTTGGGGGGATTCTGGGGGGCTGGAGATGGTGCTGGACCCCGAGCTGGGAGCGCCCCAAATCTGAGGGGTCTGGGGGCTTCTGGGGGGATTCTGGGGGGTCTGGAGATGGTGCTGCGCCCCAAATCTGAGGGGTCTGGGGGCTTCTGGGGGGATTTTGGGGGGTCTGGAAATGGTGCTGGACCCCAACTGTGAGCGCCCCAAATTTGGGGGGTCTGGGGGATTTTGGGGGGATTCTGGGGGGCTGGAGATGGTGCTGGACCCCAACTGTGAGCGCCCCAAATCTGAGGGGTCTGGGGGATTTTGGGGGGATTTTGGGGGGTCTGGAAATGGTGCTCCCCCCCAAGCTGTGAGCCCCCCAAATTTGGGGGGTCTGGGGGATTTTGGGGGGATTCTGGGGGGGCTGGAGATGGTGCTGCACCTCAACCACAGCGAGCCGTGAGCGCCCCAAATTTGGGGGGTCTGGGGGCTTCTGGGGGGATTCTGGGGGGATTTTGGGGGTGTGGAAATGGCGCTGCCCCCCAACTGTGAGCGCCCCAAATTTGGGGAGATTTTGGGTTTTTTTGGGGGTCTGGAAATGGTGCTGCATCCCAACTGTGAGCGCCCCAAATTTGGGGGGATTTTGGGTTTTTTGGGGGGATTTTTGGGGGTGTGGAAATGGCGCTGTCCCCCAACTGTGAGTGACCCAAATTTGGGGGGATTTTGGGATTTTTGGGGGTGTGGAAATGGCGCTGCCCCCCAACTGTGAGCGCCCCAAATTTGGGGGGATTTGGGTTTTTTGGGGGGGATTTTTGGGGTCTGGAAATGGTGCTGCATCCCAACTGTGAGCGCCCCAAATTTGGGGGGATTTTGGGTTTTTTGGGGGTTTTTTGGGGGATTTTGGGTTTTTTGGGTTTTTTGGAGATGGCGCTGCCCCCCAAGCTGGGAGCGCCCCAAATTTGGGGGTTTTTGGGGGGGATTTTGGAGGGGTTTGGGGGGGCTGGCCACCCCAAATTTGGGGGGGTTTTCGGGGGATTTTGGGGGGGCCCGGAACTGCTGCCGCCCCCCACCCCCATCGAGCCATAAGGACCCCAAATTTTGGGGTTTTTTTGGGGGGAATTTGGGGGGTTTTGAGGGGCCAGATCCCTCCGTGGGGGGGAGGGGAGATTTGGGGAGGGGGCAGGGATGGATTTGGGGAGGGGGAGCCCCCCCGGTTTGGGGAAGGGGCTGCATTTTGGGGGGTTAGACCCGGATTTTGGGGGTTAAATGCGGATTTTGAGGGGTTACAGCTGGATTTTGGGGGCTCAAACCCGGATTTTGGGGGGTTAAACCCGGATTTTGGGGGGTTAAACCCGGATTTTGGGGGGTTAAACCCGGATTTTGGCATCTGGACCTGGATTTTGGGGCGTTAGAGCTGAATTTGGGGGGGCTTAAATCTGGATTTTTGGGGTTGGACCCCAGTTTTGGGGGATTAGAGCTGGATTTTGGGGGATTAAACCCGGATTTTGGGGGGTTAAACCCGGATTTTTGGGGTTAAACACAGATTTTGAGGGGTTAAACCCGGATTTTGGGGGCTCAAACCCGGATTTTGGGGATTCAAACCCGGATTTTGGGGGTTAAACCCGGATTTTGGAGATTTAAACCGGATTTTGGGGGTTAAATGCAGATTTTGAGGGGTTACAGCTGAATTTTGGAGGTAAAATCCGGATTTTGGGGGGGTTAGACCTGGATTTTGGGGGGTTAAACCCGGATTTTGGCATCTGGACCTGGATTTTGGGGCGTTAGAGCTGAATTTGGGGGGGCTTAAATCTGGATTTTTGGGGTTGGACCCCAGTTTTGGGGGATTAGAGCTGGATTTTGGGGGATTAAACCCGGATTTTGGGGGATTAGAGCTGGATTTTGGGGAATTAAACCCGGATTTTGGGGGATTAAACCCGGATTTTGGGGGGTTAAACCCGGATTTTGGGGGGTTTAACCCGGATTTTGGGGGTTTAACCCGGATTTTGGGGGATTAGAGCTGGATTTTGGGGGCTCAAACCCAGATTTTGGGATTTAAACCCGGATTTTGGGGATTTAAACCCGGATTTTGGGGGATTAGAGCTGGATTTTGGGGGATTAAACCCGGATTTTGGGGGCGTAAACCCGGATTTTTGGGGTTAAACACAGATTTTGAGGGGTTAAACCCGGATTTTGGGGGGGTTAGACCCAGATTTTGGGGGTTAAACCCAGATTTTGGGGGATTAGAGCTGGATTTTGGGGGTCTGGACCTGGATTTTGGGGGTAAAATCTGGATTTTGGGGAGTAAAATCCGGATTTTGGGGGCGTAAACCCGGATTTTTGGGGTTAAACACAGATTTTGAGGGGTTAAACCCGGATTTTGGAAGGTTTAAACCCGGATTTTGGGGTTTACAGCTGAATTTGGGGGGTCTGGACCTGGATTTTGGGGCGTTAGAGCTGAATTTGGGGGGGCTTAAATCTGGATCTTTGGGGTTAGACCCCAGTTTTGGGGGATTAGAGCTGGATTTTGGGGGATTAGAGCTGGATTTTGGGGGATTAAACCCGGATTTTGGGGGATTAAACCCGGATTTTGGGGGCTCAAACCCGGATTTTGGGGGGTTAAACCCGGATTTTGGCATCTGGACCTGGATTTTGGGGCGTTAGAGCTGAATTTGGGGGGGCTTAAATCTGGATTTTTGGGGTTGGACCCCAGTTTTGGGGTATTAGAGCTGGATTTTGGGGGATTAAACCCGGATTTTGGGGGATTAGAGCTGGATTTTGGGGGATTAAACCCTGATTTTGGGGGATTAAACCCGGATTTTGGGGGGTTAAACCCGGATTTTGGGGGGTTAAACCCGGATTTTGGGGGTTTAACCCGGATTTTGGGGGATTAGAGCTGGATTTTGGGGGCTCAAACCCAGATTTTGGGATTTAAACCCGGATTTTGGGGATTTAAACCCGGATTTTGGGGGATTAGAGCTGGATTTTGGGGGATTAAACCCGGATTTTGGGGGCGTAAACCCGGATTTTTGGGGTTAAACACAGATTTTGAGGGGTTAAACCCGGATTTTGGGGGGGTTAGACCCAGATTTTGGGGGTTAAACCCAGATTTTGGGGGATTAGAGCTGGATTTTGGGGGTCTGGACCTGGATTTTGGGGGTAAAATCTGGATTTTGGGGAGTAAAATCCGGATTTTGGGGGCGTAAACCCGGATTTTTGGGGTTAAACACAGATTTTGAGGGGTTAAAGCCGGATTTTGGAAGGTTTAAACCCGGATTTTGGGGTTTACAGCTGAATTTGGGGGGTCTGGACCTGGATTTTGGGGCGTTAGAGCTGAATTTGGGGGGGCTTAAATCTGGATCTTTGGGGTTAGACCCCAGTTTTGGGGGATTAGAGCTGGATTTTGGGGGATTAGAGCTGGATTTTGGGGGATTAAACCCGGATTTTGGGGGATTAAACCCGGATTTTGGGGGCTCAAACCCGGATTTTGGGGGGTTAAACCCGGATTTTGGCATCTGGACCTGGATTTTGGGGCGTTAGAGCTGAATTTGGGGGGGCTTAAATCTGGATTTTTGGGGTTGGACCCCAGTTTTGGGGGATTAGAGCTGGATTTTGGGGGATTAGAGCTGGATTTTGGGGAATTAAACCCGGATTTTGGGGGATTAAACCCGGATTTTGGGGAATTAAACCCGGATTTTGGGGGATTAAACCCGGATTTTGGCATCTGGACCTGGATTTTGGGGGTTAAACCCGGATTTTGGGGTTTACAGCTGAATTTGGGGGGTCTGGACCTGGATTTTGGGGCGTTAGAGCTGAATTTGGGGGGGCTTAAATCTGGATTTTTGGGGTTAGACCCCAGTTTTGGGGGATTAGAGCTGGATTTTGGGGGATTAGAGCTGGATTTTGGGGGTTAAACCCGGATTTTGGGGGGTTAAACCCGGATTTTGGGGGGTTAAACCCGGATTTTGGGGTTTACAGCTGAATTTGGGGGGTCTGGACCTGGATTTTGGGGCGTTAGAGCTGAATTTGGGGGGGCTTAAATCTGGATTTTTGGGGTTAGACCCCAGTTTTGGGGGATTAGAGCTGGATTTTGGGGGCTCAAACCCGGATTTTGGGGGTTAAACCCGGATTTTGGGGGATTAGAGCTGGATTTTGGGGGGTTAAACCCGATTTTTGGGGGTTTAACCCCAAGTTTTGGGTTCTGGACCCCAATTTTGGGGTCTGGACCCGAATTTTGGGGCTCAGATCCCTGAGTTTGGTGTCTGGATACGAATTTTGGGGTTAAACCCCCCATTTTTGGGGTCTGGACCCGAATTTTGGGGTTAAACCCTCCATTTTTGGGGTTTGGACCCGAATTTTGGGGTTAAACCCCCCAGTTTTGGTGTCTGGATATGAATTTAGGGGTTAAACTTTCTATTTTTGGGGTCTGGATATGAATTTTGGGGTTAAACCCCCCATTTTTTTGTCTGGATATGAATTTTGGGGTTAAACCCCCCGTTTTTAGGGTCTGGATATGAATTTGGGGGGGGTTAGACCCAAATTTTGGGGTTAAAATCCCCATTTTTAGTGTCTTGATATGAATTTTGGGGTTAAACCCCCCATTTTTGGGGTCTGGATTTGAATTTTGGGGTTAAACTCCCTATTTTTGGGGTCCGGATATGAATTTTGGGGGGTTAGACCCAAATTTTGGGGTTAAACTCCCCATTTTTAGTGTCTGGATTTGAATTTTGGGGTTAAACCCCCCATTTTTTGGCGTCTGGATTTGAATTTTGGGGTTAAACTCCCCATTTTTGGGGTCTGGATATGAATTTTGGGGTTAAACTCCCCATTTTTAGGGTCTGGATATGAATTTTGGGGGGTTAGACCCAAATTTTGGGGTTAAACCCCCCATTTTTAGTGTCTGGATATGAATTTTGGGCTTAAACCCCCCATTTTTTGGCGTCTGGATTTGAATTTTGGGGTTAAAATCCCCATTTTTAGTGTCTGGATATGAATTTTGGGGTTCAATCCCCCATTTTTGGGGTCTGGATTTGAATTTTGGGGTTAAACTCCCTATTTTTGGGGTCCGGATATGAATTTTGGGGGGTTAGACCCAAATTTTGGGGTTAAATCTCCGTTTTTTGGGTCTGAGCCCCTCCCCCTCCCCGGTGCCAATTTTGGGGTGGGGGCTGGGGGGGTCCCTGGTGCTGTTTGGGGTGGGGGAGGGGAATTTGGGGGTTTTGTACGAAAATAAAGGAATTTGGACCCAAAAGAGATTTGGGGGTTTTTGTACCGAATTAAGGGAATTTGAACTGAAAGGGATTTGGGGGTTTTGTACCAAATTAAGATAATTTGGACCCAGAAGGGATTTGGGGTTTTTTGTACCAAACTAAGGGAATTTGGGGTTTTGTACCAAATTCAGGGAATTTGGGGGTTTTGTACCAAAATAAAGGAATTTGGACCCAAAAGAGATTTGGGGGTTTTTGTACCGAATTAAGGGAATTTGAACTGAAAGGGAATTTGGGGGTTTTTTACCAAACTAAGGGAATTTGGACCCAAGAGGGATTTGGGGTTTTTTGTACCGAATTAAGGAATTTGTACCAAATTAAGGGAATTTGGACCCATAAGGGAATTTGGGTTTTTTTTGTACCAAATTAAGGGAATTTGGGGATTTTTACCAAATTAAGGGAATTTGAACTCAAAAGAGATTTGGGGTTTTGTACTAAACTGAGGGAATTTGGGGATTTTTACCAAATTAAGGGAATTTGGGGGTTTTTTGTACCAAATTACGGGAATTTGGGGGTTTTTTACCAAATTAAGGGAATTTGGACCCAAAAGGAATTGGGGGTTTTGTACCAAATTAAGGAATTTGCACCCAAAAGAGATTTGGGGGTTTTTGTACCGAATTAAGGGAATTTGAACTGAAAGGGATTTGGGGGTTTTGTACCAAATTAAGAGAATTTGGGGTTTTGTACAAAATTAAGGGAATTTGGGGTTTTGTACAAAATTAAGGGAATTTGTACCGAATTAAGGGAATTTGGACCCAAAAGGGAATTTGGGGGTTTTTTACCAAACTAAGGGAATTTGGACCCAAGAGGGATTTGGGGTTTTTTGTACCGAATTAAGGAATTTGTACCAAATAAAGGGAATTTGGACCCATAAGGGAATTTGGGTTTTTTTTGTACCAAATTAAGGGAATTTGGGGATTTTTACCAAATTAAGGGAATTTGGGGGTTTTTGTACCAAGTTAAGGGAATTTGAACTGAAAGGGATTTGGGGGTTTTGTACCAAATTAAGAGAATTTGGACCCAAAAGGGAATTTGGGGTTTTTTTGTACCAAACTAAGGGAATTTGGGGGTTTTGTACCAAAATAAAGGAATTTGGACCCAAAAGAGATTTGGGGTTGTTTGTACCGAATTAAGGGAATTTGAACTCAAAAGGGAATTTGGGGGTTTTGTACCAAATTAAGGGAATTTGGACCCAAAAGGAATTTGGAGATTTTTACCAAATTAAGGGAATTTGAACTCAAAAGGGATTTGGGGTTTTTGTACCAAACTAAGGGAATTTGGGGGTTTTGTACCAATTTAAGGGAATTTGGGGGTTTTGTACCAAAATAAAGGAATTTGGACCCAAGAGAGATTTGGGGTTTTTTTGTGCCAAATTAAGGGAATTTGGGGATTTTTACCAAATTAAGGGAATTTGAACTCAAAAGGGAATTTGGTGGTTTTGTACTGAATTAAGGAATTTTGACCCAAAAGGAATTGGGGGTTTTGTACCCAATTCATGGAATTTGGGGGTTTTTATACCAAACCAAAGCAATTTTGGGTATTTTGTACCCAATTCAGGGAATTTTGGGATTTTATACCCAAACAAAGCAATTTTGGGGCATTTTGTACCCAATTCAGGGAATTTGGGGCATTTTGTGCCCAATTCACGGAATTTTGGGAGTTTTATACCTAAACCAAAGCAATTTTGGGGCATTTTGCACCCAATTCATGGAATTTTGGGGGTTTTATACCAAATTCACGGAATTTTGGGACTTTTATACCAAACCAAAGCAATTTTGGGTATTTTGTACCCAATTCATGGAATTTGGGGCATTTAGTACCAAATTCACGGAATTTTGGGATTTTTATACCAAAACAAAGCAATTTTGGGGCCACTTTGTACCAAATTCAGGGAGTTTGGGGCATTTTGTACCCAATTCATGGAATTTGGGGGTTTTATACCCAAACAAAGCAATTTTGGGGCATTTTGTACCCAATTCGTGGAATTTGGGGCATTTTGTACCCAATTCGTGGAATTTGGGGCATTTTGTACCCAATTCATGGAATTTTGGGGATTTTTATACCAAACCAAAGCAATTTGGGGCATTTTGTACCCAATTCAGGGAATTTTGGGATTTTATACCAAAACAAAGCAATTTTGGGGCATTTTGTACCCAATTCATGGAATTGTGGGAATTTTGCACCAAATTCATGGAATTTGGGGCATTTTGTACCCAATTCAGGGAATTTGGGGCATTTTATACCAAACCAAAGCAATTTTGGGACATTTTGTACCCAATTCATGGAATTTTGGGGGTTTTATACCAAATTCATGGAATTTGGGGGTTTTATACCCAAACAAAGCAATTTTGGGGCATTTTGTACCCAATTCGTGGAATTTGGGGCATTTTGTACCCAATTCATGGAATTTTGGGGATTTTTATACCAAACCAAAGCAATTTGGGGCATTTTGTACCCAATTCAGGGAATTTTGGGATTTTATACCAAACCAAAGCAATTTTGGGGCATTTTGTACCCAATTCATGGAATTTTGGGGGTTTTATACCAAATTCATGGAATTTGGGGGTTTTGCACCAAAACAAAGCAATTTTGGGGCATTTTGTACCCAATTCAGGGAATTTGGGGCATTTTGTACCCAATTCATGGAATTTTGGGGATTTTTATACCAAACCAAAGCAATTTTGGGACATTTTGTACCCAATTCATGGAATTTGGGGCATTTAGTACCAAATTCACGGAATTTTGGGATTTTTATACCAAAACAAAGCAATTTTGGGGCCACTTTGTACCAAATTCAGGGAATTTGGAGCATTTTGTACCCAATTCATGGAATTTGGGGGTTTTATACCCAAACAAAGCAATTTTGGGGCATTTTGTACCCAATTCGTGGAATTTGGGGCATTTTGTACCCAATTCATGGAATTTTGGGGATTTTTATACCAAACCAAAGCAATTTGGGGCATTTTGTACCCAATTCAGGGAATTTTGGGATTTTATACCAAACCAAAGCAATTTTGGGACATTTTGTACCCAATTCATGGAATTTTGGGGGTTTTATACCAAATTCATGGAATTTGGGGGTTTTGCACCAAAACAAAGCAATTTTGGGGCATTTTGTACCCAATTCAGGGAATTTGGGGCATTTTGTACCCAATTCATGGAATTTTGGGGATTTTTATACCAAACCAAAGCAATTTTGGGGCATTTTGTGCCCAATTCATGGAATTTTGGGGGTTTTATACCCAATTCATGGAATTTGGGGGTTTTATACCCAAACAAAGCAATTTTGGGGCATTTTGTACCCAATTCATGGAATTTTGGGGATTTTTATACCAAACCAAAGCAATTTGGGGCATTTTGTACCCAATTCAGGGAATTTTGGGATTTTATACCAAACCAAAGCAATTTTGGGGCATTTTGTACCCAATTCATGGAATTGTGGGAATTTTGCACCAAATTCATGGAATTTGGGGCATTTTGTACCCAATTCAGGGAATTTGGGGCATTTTATACCAAACCAAAGCAATTTTGGGACATTTTGTACCCAATTCATGGAATTTTGGGGGTTTTATACCAAATTCATGGAATTTGGGGGTTTTATACCCAAACAAAGCAATTTTGGGGCATTTTGTACCCAATTCGTGGAATTTGGGGCATTTTGTACCCAATTCATGGAATTTTGGGGATTTTTATACCAAACCAAAGCAATTTTGGGTATTTTGTACCCAATTCAGGGAATTTTGGGATTTTATACCAAAACAAAGCAATTTTGGGGCATTTTGTACCCAATTCAGGGAATTTGGGGCATTTTATACCAAACCAAATCAATTTTGGGGCATTTTCTACCCAATTCATGGAATTTGGGGCACTTTGTACCCAATTCATGGAATTTGGGGGTTTTGCACCAAACCAAATCAATTTCGGGGCCCCTTTGTACCAAATTCAGGGAATTTTGGGCATTTTGTACCCAATTCATGGAATTTAGGGAATTTTATACGAAAACAAAGCAATTTTGGGGCCACTTTGTACCAAATTAATGGAATTTGGGAATTTTATACCCAAACAAAGCAATTTTGGGGCATTTTGTACGAAATTCGCGGAAAGTTGGGGGTTTTACACCAAACCAAAGCAATTTCGGGGCCGCTTTTCCCCGACCCGAGGGAATTGGGCCCCACCTGGGCCATTCCGGGCCCGTTTTTTTTACCAAAATTGGGCAGTTTGGCCCCAAAAGCGGCCGCGGCGTTTGGGGGGGTGGGGGATGGGTGAAGGTGACCCCTCCCCTCCCCCACCCTCCCCTCCCCCCCCCCTTTTGTCGTTTTTGGGGGGTCCCGCCCGCGACAGGTGCGGGGGTGGGGGAGGGGCGCGCGGTGACGTCACCCTCCGGCCCCTCCCCCCACCCCCCCTTTTGTTCTTTTCACCCAAAATGGCCCCGGGGGGGTCCCGGCCCCTCCCCCACCCCGCGTGCCGGTGTCGGATGTCGCGACATATCGGGGAACAATGGGCGGTGACGTCACGGCGGGGGGGGGAGGGGCGGCCCCGCATAAAGGGGGAGCCCCAAAGGGGGGGGGGGGGAGGGGCGGGAGAGGGAGCGCGAGAGGAGAGCGGTGGGGGAGGGGCGCGCGGGGGGGGGGGAGGGGATTGGGGGGGATTTGGGGATTTTTTGGGGTGAATTTGGGATTTTGGGGGGATTTTGGGGTGAATTTGGGGGGAACTTTGGGAATTTTGGGGGTGAATTGGGGGGTTTTGGGGTGAATTTGGGATTTTGGGGGGGTTTTGGGGCGGAATTTGGGGGGAACTTTCGGGTTTTTGGGGTGAATTTTGGGATTTTGGGGGGTTTTGGGGTGAATTTGGGATTTTGGGGGGATTTTGGGGTGAATTTGGGGGGAACTTTCGGGTTTTTGGGGTGAATTTTGGGATTTTGGGGGGTTTTGGGGTGAATTTGGGGGGAACTTTGGGAATTTTGGGGGTGAATTGGGGGGTTTTGGGGTGAATTTGGGATTTTGGGGGGTTTTGGGGTGAATTTGGGGGGAACTTTCGGGTTTTTGGGGTGAATTTTGGGATTTTGGGGGGTTTTGGGGTGAATTTGGGATTTTGGGGGGATTTTGGGGTGAATTTGGGGGGAACTTTCGGGTTTTTGGGGTGAATTTTGGGATTTTGGGGGGTTTTGGGGTGAACTTTGGGTTTTGGGGGGATTTTGGGGCGAATTTTGGGGGGAACTTTGGGGTTTTTGGGGTGAATTTTGGGATTTTGGGGGGTTTTGGGGTGAACTTTGGGTTTTGGGGTCATTTTGGGGCGAATTTTGGGGGGAACTTTCGGGTTTTTGGGGTGAATTTTGGGATTTTGGGGGGTTTTGGGGTGAATTTGGGGGGAACTTTGGGAATTTTGGGGGTGAATTGGGGGGTTTTGGGGTGAACTTTGGGTTTTGGGGTCATTTTGGGGCGAATTTTGGGGGGAACTTTCGGGTTTTTGGGGTGAATTTTGGGATTTTGGGGGGTTTTGGGGTGAACTTTGGGTTTTGGGGGGATTTTGGGGCGAATTTTGGGGGCAACTTTCGGGTTTTTGGGGTGAATTTTGGGTTTTTGGGGTGAACTTTGGGTTTTTGGGGGGTTTTGGGGCAATTTTTGGGGTGAATTTGGGGGGATTTTGGGGGGTTTGGGGACGAATTTTGGGGTGAATTTGGGGGTTATTGGGGGAATTTTGGGATTTTGGGGTGAATTTGGGGGTTTTTGGGGGAATTTTGGGGATTTTGGGGTGAATTTTGGGGTTTTTGGGGTGAACTTTGGGGTGAATTTGGGGTTTCTTGAGGGAATTTTGGGATTTTGGGGTGAATTTGGTGTTTCTTGGGGAAATTTGGGGTTTTTGGGGTGAACTTTGGGGTTTTTGGGGTGAATTTGGGGAGTTTTGGGGTGAATTTGGGGTTTCTTGGGGGAACTTGGGGATTTTTGGGGTGAATTTGGGGGAACTTTGGGTTTTTGGGGGGTTTTGGGGCGAATTTTGGGGTTTTGGGGTGAATTTGGGATTTTTTGGGGGAAATTTGGGGTTTTTGGGGTGAATTTGGGGATTCTTGGGGGAAATTTTGGGTTTTGGGGGGGTTTTAGGGTGAGTTTTGGGTTTTTTTGGGGGGAACTTTGGGGTTATTTGGGTGAATTTGGGATTTTGGGGTGAATTTGGGGGTTCTTGGGGGAACTTTGGGGTTTTGGGGGTTTTGGGGCGATTTTAGGGGTGAATTTGGGGTTTCTCGAGGGAATTTTGGGATTTTTAGGGTGAATTTGGGGGTTTTTGGGGCAATTTTGGGGGAATTTGGGGGTTTTGGGGCGAATTTTGGGTTTATTTGGGGTTTCTTGGGGGAACTTTGGGATTTTGGGGTGAATTTGGGGATTCTTGTGGGAATTTTGGGATTTTTTGGGGTGAATTTGGGGTTTCTTGGGGGAATTTTGGGTATTTTTGGGTGAATTTGGGATGTTTTGGGGGAAATTTGGGGTTTTGGGGGTGAATTTGGGGTGTCTTGAGGGAATTTTGGGATTTTTGGGGAGAATTTCGGGTTTCTTGGGGGAAATTTGGGTTTTTGGGGGGTTTTGGGGTGAACTTTGGGGTAAATTTGGGGTTTCTTGAGGGAACTTTGGGAGTTTTTCGGAGAATTTGGGGTTTCATGGGGTTTTTGGGGGGTTTTGGGGCGAATTTGGGGTTTCTTGGGTGAATTTGGGATTTTTGGGGTGAATTTGGGGTTTTTTGGGATTTTTGGGGGGTGTTTGAAAGGCATTTGGGGTTATTTTGGGTTTTTTGGGGGTGGGATTTTGGGATTTCAGGGGGAATTTGGATTTTTGGGGGTATTTTGGGATTTTTGGGCTGTTCTGGGATTTTTTTTCGGAGATTTGAAGGGAATTTTGGGGTTTAATGGGGGGGTTTGGGGTGGTTTTTTTGGGTGGATTTGGTAATTTTGGGGGCATTTTGGGGGGGGTTGGAATTTTGGGGGGATTTTGGGGGGTTTTGGGTTTTTTGTTGGGGTTTTTTGTGGATTTTTGGGGGGTTCTGGGGCTTTTTGGGGGTGGTTTGGTGGGGACTGAGCCCCCCCGACCCCCCCAGGACCCCCCAAAATCGGCGCCATGTCGGAGCCCGAGGAGGAGATTGAGTGAGTGACCCCAAAATCCCTCAAAACTGCCCCAAAATCCCCCCAAACTGCCCCAAAATCCCCTAAACTGCCCCAAAATAGCCCAAACTGCCCCAAAATCCCCCAAACTGCCCAAAATCCCCCAAAACCCCCCCAAACTGCCCCAAAACTGCCCCTAAATAGCCCAAAATCCCCCCAAACTGCCCCAAAACTGCCCCCAAATCCCCCCAAACTGCCCCAAAACTGCGCCAAAATCCCCCAAACTGCCCCTAAACTGCCCCTAAATAGCCCAAAATACCCCAAAACTGCCCCCAAACCCCCCAAAACTGCCCCTAAATCCCCCCAAACTGCCCCAAACTACCAAAAATCCCCCAAAACTGCCCCAAATTCCCCCAAACTGCCCCTAAATAGCCCAAAATCTCCCAAAATTGCCCCAAAATCCCCCAAACTGCCCCAAAACTGCCCCAATACTGCCCCTAAATACCCCAAAGCCCCAAAATACCCTAAAATTGCCCCAAAATCCCCCAAAACTGCCCCAAAATACCAAAACTCCCCCAAAACTGCCCAAAATCCCCCCAAACTGCCCCAAAGTAGCCCAAAATACCCCAAACATGCCCCAAAATTGCCCCAAAATCCCCCAAAACTGCCCCTAAATAGCCCAAACTGCCCCAAAATTGCCCCAAAATCCCCCAAACTGCCCCAAAATCCCCCAAAAACTGCCCCAAATCCCCCTGGGACCCCCCCAAATTCACCTGGGACCCCCAAAATCCTCCTGGGACCCCCAAAAACGCCCCCCAAAAAACCCCAAATCTTCTCAAAATCCCCCAAAATTGCCCCAAATTCCCCTGAGACCCCCCCAAAACCTCCCCAAAAACCCCTGGGACCCCCAAAACCTCCCCAAAACCTGCCCCAAAATCACCTGAAAATCCCCCTGGGACCACAAAATCCCCCTGGGACCCCCAAAACTCCCCAAAATCTCCCAACCCCTCCCCCAAAATCTCCCTAAAATCTCCCCGGGACCCCCAAAATTTCCCCTAATTCCCCCGGGACCCCAAAATCCCCAAAATTTCCCCAAAATCCCCAAATCGCCCCAAAATTTCCCCCAAATGGCCCCAAAACTTCCCCAAATTTTCCCCAAAATTTCCCCCAAATGGCCCCAAAACTTCCCCAAATTTTCCCCAAAATTTCCCCAAAATGGCCCCAAAACTTCCCCAAATTTTGCCCAAAATGGCCCCAAAATTTTCCCCAAAGTCCCCAAAATTTCCCCAAAATTTCCCCCAAAATCCCCAAAATTTCCCCAAAATGGCCCCAAAATTTCCCCAAAATTTCCCCCAAAATCCCCAAAATTTCCCCAAAATCCCCCAAAATTTCCCCAAAATTTCCCCAAAATTTCCTCAAAATCCCCAAAATTTCCCCCAAATTTCCCCAAAATCCCCAAAATTTCCCCAAAATGGCCCCAAAATCACCAAAATGGCCCCAAATGGCCCCAAAATTTCCCCAAAATCCCCAAAATTTCCCCAAAATGGCCCCAAAATGGCCCCGAAATCCCCAAAATGGCCCCAAAATTTCCCCAAATTTTCCCCAAAATGGCCCCAAAATTTCCCCAAATTTTCCCCAAAATGGCCCCAAAATGGCCTCAAAATTTCCCCAAAATTTCCCCCAAAATCCCCCAAAATTTCCCCAAAATCCCCCAAAATTTCCCCAAAATTTCTCCAAAATGGCCCCAAAATTTCCCCAAAATGGCCCCGAAATCCCCAAAATTTCCCCCAAATGGCCCCAAAATTTCCCCAAAATTTCCCCAAAATCCCCCAAATGTCGCCACCCCCTCTGAGGCTCCTCTTCCTCCGCAGGGCGCGGCCGGAGGGTGAGTGACCCCTGTGACCCCAATTAACGGCGCTCGTTAGCGGTAATTAACGGCAATTAACGGCAATGAACCCCAGCCAGCCACCGCGGCCACGGACTGGCCTGAAATCCCCTAATTAACACCGCACCGGTAATTAATAACGGGTTAATTAACATCAAACCCCCCTAATGAACCCCAACCTGGTAATTAATAACGGGTTAATTAACATCAAACCCCCCTAATGAACCCCAACCTGGTAATTAATAACGGGTTAATTAACATCAAACCCCCTTAATTGACCCCAAACTGTTAATTAATAACGGATTAATTAACATTAAACCCCCTTAATTAACCGCAAACTGTTAATTAATAACGGATTAATTAACATCAAACCCCCTAATGAACGCCAAACCATTAATTAATAACGGGTTAATTAACATTAAACCCCCTGAACTGACCCCAACCTGTTAATTAATAACGGGTTAATTAACATCAAACCTCCTTAATGAACCCCAAACCATTAATTAATAACGGGTTAATTAACATTAAGCCCTCTTAATTAACCCTAAACTGTTAATTAATAACGGGTTAATTATCATCAAACCTCCTTAATGAACCCCAAACCATTAATTAATAACGGGTTAATTAACATTAAGCCCTCTTAATTAACCCTAAACTGTTAATTAATAACGGGTTAATTATCATCAAACCTCCTTAATGAACCCCAAACCATTAATTAATAACGGGTTAATTAACATTAAGCCCTCTTAATTAACCCTAAACTGTTAATTAATAACGGGTTAATTATCATCAAACCCCCTTAATGAACCCCAAACCATTAATTAATAGCGGGTTAATTAACATTAAACCCCCTTAATGAACCCAAACCGTTAATTAATAACAGGTAATTAACATCAAACCCCCTTAATGAACCCCAAACCATTAATTAATAGCGGGTTAATTAACATTAAACCCCCTTAATGAACCCAAACCGTTAATTAATAACAGGTAATTAACATCAAACCCCCTTAATGAACCCCAAACCGTTAATTAATAACTGGTTAATTAACATCAAACCCCCTTAATGAACCCCATACCATTAATTAATAACAGGTTAATTAACATTAAACCCCCTTAATGAACCCAAACCGTTAATTAATAACAGGTAATTAACATCAAACCCCCTTAATGAACCCCAAACCATTAATTAATAACGGGTTAATTAACATCAAACCCCCTCCAGAACCTGAAACCCCCTTAATTAACCCCAAACCTTTAATTAATAATTAATTAATCAAGACTAAACCCCCTCCCAGGACCTAAACCCCCCTAATAAACCCCAACCCGTTAATCAATCATTAATTAATCACTAATAACCCCCTCAGAGCCCTAATTAAGCCCCCTAATTAACCCCAACCCGTTAATCAATCATTAATTAATCACTAATAACCCCCTCAGAGCCCTAATTAAGCCCCCTAATTAACCCCAACCCGTTAATCAATCATTAATTAATCACTAATAACCCCCTCAGAGCCCTAATTAAGCCCCCTAATTAACCCCAACCCGTTAATCAATCATTAATTAATCACTAATAACCCCCTCAGAGCCCTAATTAAGCCCCCTAATTAACCCCAACCCGTTAATCAATCATTAATTAATCACTAATAACCCCCTCAGAGCCCTAATTAAGCCCTCTAATTAACCCCAACCCGTTAATCAATCATTAATTAATCACTAATAACCCCCTCAGAGCCCTAATTAAGCCCCCTAATTAACCCCAACCCGTTAATCAATCATTAATTAATCACTAATAACCCCCTCAGAGCCCCAATTAGGGGCCCTGGGGGTGGCTAATTAGCATAATTAGCGCTAATTACCGTGCCCACAGAGGAGGCGCCAGAGGAGGAGGAGGAGGAGGAGGAGGAGGAAGGTGAGGAGGGAACCCCAAAATCGCCCAAATTCTCCCCAAAATTCACCCAAAATTCCCAAACTGGAGGGAATTCCTTCAAAATTCCCAAATTTGGGGAAATTTCCCCAAAAAAATCCCAAAATTTGGGGGAATTTCCTCAAAAAAAACCAAAATTTGGGGGGAATTCCTTCAAAAAAAAACCAAAATTTGGGGGAAATTTGAACGATTTCAAAATTCCCAAATTTGGGGGAATTTCCCCAAAAAAACCTCAAAATTTGGGGGGATTCCTTCAAAATTCACAAATTTGGGGGAATTTCCCCCAAAAAAACCCAAAATTTGGAGGGATTTTCTTCAAAATTCACAAATTTGGAGGAAATTCCTTCAAAAATCCCAAATTTGGGGGGAATTCCTTAAAAAAAAAACCCAAAATTTGGGGGAATTCCTTCAAATTTCCCAAATTTGGGGGAATTCCTTAAAAAAAAAAACAAAATTTGGAGGGAAATTCCTTCAAAATTCCCAAATTTGGGGGAAATTCCCCAAAAAAATCCCAAAATTTGGGGGAAATTTCCCCAAAAAAACCCAAAATTTGGGGGAATTCCTTCAAAAAAAACCCAAAATTTGGGGGAAATTTGAACGATTTCAAAATTCCCAAATTTGGGGGAATTTCCCCCAAAAAAACCTCAAAATTTGGGGGGATTCCTTCAAAATTCACAAATTTGGGGGAATTTCCCCCAAAAAAACCCAAAATTTGGAGGGATTTTCTTCAAAATTCACAAATTTGGAGGAAATTCCTTCAAAAATCCCAAATTTGGGGGGAATTCCTTAAAAAAAAAACCCAAAATTTGGGGGAATTCCTTCAAATTTCCCAAATTTGGGGGAATTCCTTAAAAAAAAAAACAAAATTTGGAGGGAAATTCCTTCAAAATTCCCAAATTTGGGGGAAATTCCCCAAAAAAATCCCAAAATTTGGGGGAAATTTCCCCAAAAAAACCCAAAATTTGGGGGAATTCCTTCAAAAAAACCCCAAAATTTGGGGGAAATTTGAACGATTTCAAAATTCCCAAATTTGGGGGAATTTCCCCCAAAAAAACCTCAAAATTTGGGGGGATTCCTTCAAAATTCACAAATTTGGGGGAATTTCCCCCAAAAAAACCCAAAATTTGGAGGGATTTTCTTCAAAATTCACAAATTTGGAGGAAATTCCTTCAAAAATCCCAAATTTGGGGGGAATTCCTTAAAAAAAAAACCCAAAATTTGGGGGAATTCCTTCAAATTTCCCAAATTTGGGGGAATTCCTTCAAAAAAAAACCCGAAATTTGGAGGGAAATTCCTTCAAAAATCCCAAATTTGGGGGGAATTCCCCCAAAAACCCAAAATTTGGAGGGAATCCTTCAAAAATCCCAAATTTGAATTTGGGGGAATTCCTTCAAAATCCCAAATTTGGGGGAATTTCCCAAAAAGACCCCAAAATTTGGAGGAAATTCCTTCAAAATCGCAAATTTGAATTTGGGGGAATTCCTTCAGAAATCCCAAATTTGGAGAAAATTCCTTCAAAAATCCCAAATTTGGAGGAATTACTTAAAAAATCCCAAATTTGGGGGAATTCCTTCAAAAATCCCAAATTTGGGAGAATTTACCCCAAAAAACTCAAAATTTGGGGAAAATCTCTTCAAAATGACCCCAAAGTTTGAGGAAATTTCCCTAAAAAAAAGAAAACCCAACTTTTGGGGGATTCTGCACAAAAAAAACCACCAAAATTTGGGGTGAATTCCTTCAAAAATCCCAAATTTGGGGGAATTCCCTTTAAAAGCCCCAAATTTATGGGAATGCTCCCCCCAAAAACCTCCAAAATTTTAAGGGAATTTCCCCCCCAAAAACCCCAAAATTTGGGGGATTTGCCCCAAACCCCAATTTGTGACCCCCCCATTTCTCCCCCGCAGCCTCGGAGCCCCCGAAACCGCCCGAGGAGCCGGGTAGGGACCCCAAAATCCCCCAAAAACACCCCAAAAACACCCCAAAATACCCCAAAATCACCCCAAAAACACCTGGGACTCCAAATCACCCCAAAATACCCCAAAATCACCCCAAAAACACCCCAAAAACACCCCAAAAATACCCCAAAATCACCCCAAAAATACCCCAAAAACACCCCAAAAATACCCCAAAATCACCCCAAAAATACCCCAAAAACACCCCAAAAATACTCCAAAATCACCCCAAAAATACCCCAAAATCACCCCAAAAACACCTGGGACTCCAAATCACCCCAAAATACCCCAAAATCACCCCAAAAACACCCCAAAAACACCCCAAAAATACCCCAAAATCACCCCAAAAATACCCCAAAAACACCCCAAAAATACCCCAAAATCACCCCAAAAATACCCCAAAAACACCCCAAAAATACTCCAAAATCACCCCAAAAATACCCCAAAATCACCCCAAAAACACCTGGGACCCCAAAACACCCCAAAATACCCCAAAATCACCCCAAAATACCCCAAAATCACCCCAAAAACACCCCAAAAACACCCCAAAAATACCCCAAAATCACCCCAAAAACACTTGGGACCCCAAAATACCCCAAAAACACCCCAAAAATACCCCAAAAACACCCGGGACCCCAAAATACCCCAAAATCACCCCAAAAACACCTGGGACCCCAAAATACCCCAAAAACACCCCAAAATACCCGAAAATCACCCCAAAAACACTTGGGACCCCAAAACACCCCAAAATACCCCAAAATCACCCCAAAATACCCCAAAATACCCCAAAACTGCCCCAAAATACCCCAAAATGCACAAAAACTGCCAAAAAAATACCCCAAAATAACCCCAAACCTCCTGAGGAGCCGGGTAGGGACCCCAAAACCACCAAAATCACCCCAAAAACACCTGGGACCCCAAAGCACCCCAAAATACACAAAAACTGCCCCAAAATACCCCCAAAATCTCCTGAGGAGCCGAGTAGGGACCCCAAAATACCCCAAAATCACCCCAAAAACACCTGGGACCCCAAAGCACCCCAAAATGCACAAAAACTGCCCCAAAATCACCCCAAAATACACAAAAACTGCCCCAAAATACCCCAAACCGCATCAAGAGCCAGGCAGGGACCCCAAAATACCCCAAAATACCCCAAAAATGCCCCAAAATACCCCAAAATCACCCCAAAAATACCCCAAAAACACCTGGGATCCCAAAATACCCCAAAATCACCCCAAAAACACCTGGGACCCCAAAGCACCCCAAAAAATGACCCAAAATACCCCAAAAATGCCCCAAACCAGCCCTGGGAGCCCCAAAAACCCCAAAACGGCTCCAAAAATGGCCCTGGGACCCCAAAATGCCCCAAAAACCCCAAAAACGGCCCTGGGACCCCAAAATGCCCCAAAATGCCCCAAATGCCCCCGAAGCTCCCTGGGAGCCCCAAAATGCCCCAAAGCGCCCCAAAATCAGCGCTGGGAGCCCAAAACTCCCCCAGAACCCCCGGGGACCCCAAATCCTCCTGAAGTGCCCCCAAAAATCCCCCTGGGACCCCCAAAATCCCCCCAAAAATTAACCCTGGGACCCCCAAAATCCCCCTGGGACCCCCAAAACTCCCCAAAATCTCCCCAAAATCCCCCTGGGAGCCCAAAACTCCCCAAAATCCCCCCAAAATGCCCCCAAAAATTAACCCTGGGACCCCCAAAATCCCCCCAAAAATTAACCCTGGGACCCCCAAAACTCCCCCAAATCCCCCTGGGAGCCCCAAAATCCCCAAATTTCCCCCAAAATCCCCCTGGGAGACCCCCAAAACTCCCCAAATTCTCCCCAAAAATCCCCCCCAAAATCCCCCTGGGACCCCCAAAATCCCCAAATTCTCCCCAAATTCTCCCCAAAAATTCCCCAAATTCCCCCCAAAATCCCCCTGGGAGCCCCAAAACTCCCCAAAATCAACCTGGGACTCCCCCAAAACTCCCCAAAATCTCCCCAAAAATCCCCCCAAAAATCCCCCTGGGACCCCCAAAATCCCCAAATTCTCCCCAAAAAATCCCCTGGGACCCCAAAATCCCCCTGGGAGCCCCAAAATCCCCAAATTCTTCCCAAAAATCCCCCTGGGAGCCCCAAAATTACTAAATTCTCCCAAAAATCCCCCTGGGACCCCCCAAAACTCCCCAAAATCTCCCCAAAAATCCCCCCAAAAATCCCCCTGGGACCCCCAAAATCCCCAAATTCTCCCGAAATTCTCCCCAAATTTCCCCCAAAATCCCCCTGGGACCCCAATATTTCCCAAAATCTCCCCAAAAATCTCCCTGAGAACCCCAAAACTCCCCAAAATCTCCCAAAATCCCCCTGGGAGCCCAAAACTCCCCAAAATCCCCCTGGGACCCCCCAAAACTCCCCAAATTCTCCCCAAAAATTCCCCCGGGAGCCCCAAAATTTCCCAAAATCTCCCCAAAAATCTCCCCAAAAATTCCCCAAATCCCCCCAAAATCCCCCTGGGACCCCCAAAACTCCCCAAAATCTCCCTGGGACCCCCCCAAAACTCCCCAAAATCTCCCCAAAAATCCCCCCAAAAATCCCCCTGGGACCCCCAAAATCCCCAAATTCTCCCCAAAAATTCCCCAAAAATTCCCCAAATCCCCCCAAAATCCCCCTGGGACCCCAAAATTCCCCAAATTCCCCCCAAAAATCCCCCCTGACCCCCCATTTTCTCTGCCCCCAGAGGAGGAGCGGCCCCGGCCCCGGTGAGTGGAGTTTGGGGCGGTTTTGGGGGATTTGGGGATTTTGGGGAATTTTGGGAATTTTGGGGATTTTGGGGGGATTTTGGGGGAATTTTGGGGGGATTTTGGGGGAACTTTGGGGTTTTTGGGGGAATTTTGGGGGGGATTTTTTGGGTTTTTGGGGGGTATTTTGGGGGGGGAATTTTTGGGGGGATTTTTTTTGTTTTTGGGGGGGATTTTTGGGGGATTTTGGGGTTTTTGGGGGTGGATTTTGGGGGGTTTCTTTGGGGGGATTTTTGGGGAATTTTGTGGTTTTAGGGGGAAGAATTTGGGGGGGAATTTTGGGGGTTTTGGGGTGGATTTTGGGGGGGAATTTGGGGAGAAATTTTGGGGTATTATGGGGGGTATTTTTGGGGGGATTTTTTGGGTTTTTGGGGTGGATTTTTGGGGGGATTTTTGGGGGGATTTTTTGGTTTTGGGGGGGATTTTTGGGGGGATTTTTTTGGCTTTTTGGGGGGGATTTTTGGGGGGATTTTGGGGGGGTATTTTTGGGGTGGATTTTTGGGGATTTTTTGGGAGGGATTTTGGGGTGGATTTTGGGTTTTTTTTTGGGGGGGATTTTTGGGGGGATTTTGGGGGTTTTTGGGGGGGGTTTGGGGTGATTTTGGGGGGGTATTTTTGGTTTTTTTTTGTTGTTGTTTTTGGGGGTTTTTTGGGGGGGATTTTTTGGGTTTTTTTGGGGGGATTTTTGGGTGGATTTTGGGCGTTTTTTTGGGGGGGGGTTGGTTTTTTTTGGGGGGAATTTTTTGGTTTTTGGAGGGATTTTGGGGTGGATTTTGGAGGGGCTTTTTTGGGGAGATTTTTGGGGTTTTTGGGGGGGATTTTGGGGTGGATTTGGGGGGGTTTTTGGGATGATTTTGGGGGGGTTTTGGGCGTTTTTTTGGGGGGGGATTTTTTGGGTTTTTGGGGGGATTTTGGGGTTTTTCTGGGGTGATTTTGGGGGGTATTTTTGGTGGGGTTTTTTTTGTTTTTGGGGTGGATTTTGGGGGGGTTATTTTGGGGATTTTTTGGGGGGATTTCTTGGGTTTTTGGGGTGATTTTGGGGGGATTTTTTGGGTTTTTGGGGGGATTTTGGGGTGGATTTTGGGGGTTTTTTTGGGGGGGGGTTGGTTTTTTTTGGGGGATTTTGGGGTGGATTTTGGGGTGTTTTTGGGGGGGATTTTGGGGGTTTTTTTTGGGGGGGGTTTTGGTTTTTTTGGGGGGGATTTTGGGGGGGAATTTTTGGGTTTTTGGGGTGATTTTGGGGTTTTTTTGGGGGGTTTTTGGGGTGGATTTTGGGTTTTTTGGGGGGTATTTTGGGGGTCCCTGACCCCCCGCCCCTCCCCCAGGCCGATGCTGTCCCAGCTGGCGCCCCCCAAAATCCCCGAGGGCGAGCGCGTGGACTTCGACGTGAGTTCGGGGGATTTGGGGAAATTTGGGAAATTTGGGGAAATTTGGGGGGTCTGGGGGGGATTCGGGGTTTGGGGGAGAATTTTGGGGCATTTTGGGGTGGGATTTGGGGGATTTTAAACGGACTTGGGGGATTTTAAATGGAATTTGGGGGATTTTGAATGGATTTTGGGGGATTTTGGGGGAATTTGAATGGATTTTGGGGGGAATTTGGGGTGGGATTTTGGGGGCATTTGGGGCAAATTCGGGGAAATTTGGGGAAATCTGGGGGGGATTCGGGGTTTGGGGGAGAATTTTGGGGGATTTTGAATGGATTTGGGGGGGATTTTGCGGGATTTTGAATGGATTTTGGGGGATTTTGAATGGATTTTGAATGGATTTTGGGGGATTTTGAATGGATTTTGGGGATTTTGGGGGATTTTAAATGGATTTGGGGGGAATTTTGAATGGATTTGGGGGGATTTTAAATGGATTTTGGGGGATTTTAAATGGATTTTGAATGGATTTTGGGGGATTTTGGGGGGAATTTGGGGTGGGATTTTGGGGGAATTTGGGGCAAATTTGGGAAAATTTGGGGAAATTTGGGGGGTCTGGGGGGGATTCGGGGTTTGGGGGAGAATTTTGAATGGATTTTGGGGGATTTTGGGGAATTTTGAATGGATTTTGGGGATTTTAAATGGATTTTGAATGGATTTTGGGGGATTTTGAATGGATTTGGGGGGATTTTGAATGGATTTTAAATGGATTTTAAATGGATTTTGGGGGATCTTGGGGGATTTTAAATGGATTTTGGGGGATTTTGGGGTGGGATTTTGGGGGAATTTGAATGGATTTTGAATGGATTTTTGGGGATTTTAAATGGATTTTGGGGAATTTTGGGGAATTTGAAAGGATTTTGGGGAATTTGAATGGATTTTGGGGAAATTTGGGGTGGGGTTTTGGGGAATTTTGAATGGATTTTGGGGAGATGTTAAATGGATTTTGGGGGGATTTTGAATGGGTTTTGGGGGATTTTGAGGGATTTTGAACGGATTTTGGGGGATTTTGAATCGATTTTGGGGGAATTTGAATGGATTTTGAATGGATTTTGGGGGATTTTGAATGGATTTTGGGGGATTTTGAATGGATTTTGAGGGATTTTAAATGGATTTTGGGGGATTTTGAATGGATTTTGGGGGGAATTTGGATTTTGGGGGATTTTGGGGTGGGATTTTGAGGGATTTTGAATGGATTTTGGGGGATTTTGAATGGATTTTGGGGGGATTTTGAATCGATTTTGGGGGAATTTGAATGGATTTTGAATGGATTTTGGGGGATTTTGGGGGATTTTGGGGGGATTTTGGGGGATTTTGGGGGATTTTGGGGGATTTTGAATGGATTTTGGGGGGATTTTGGGGGGAATTTGGGGTGGGGTTTTGGGGGAATTTGGGGCAAATTCGGGGTCTGGGGGCGTTTGGGGGAATTTTGGAGTTTTGGGGAAGAATTTTGGGGGGAAATTTGGGATTTTGGGCGGCAATTCGAGGTCTGGGGAGGGAATTTTGGGGCGTTTTGAGGGGATTTGGGGCTTTTAGCAGAATTTGGGGTTTTTGGGGTGGGATTTTGGGGGGAATTGGGGGAATTTGGGGGTTTTGGGGGGGTTTTGAGGAGGTTCTTTCTTATTTTTGGGGGGTTTTTCCAAGGGGATTTTTTTGGGGTAAATTTGGGGTTTTTTGGTTTTTTTTTGAGGGGATTCTTTGGGGGTTTTTGGGGTAAATTTGGGGTTTTTGGGGGGTTTTTTTTTGAGGGGATTCTTTGGGGATTTTTTGGGGTAAATTTGGGGGTTTTTGGGTCAGGACATCCACCGGAAGCGCATGGAGAGGGACCTGCTGGGGAGGGAATTTTGGGTTTATTTGAGATTATTTTGGGAATTTTTGGTTTTTTTGGGTCGGGTTTTTTTTGAGGAGATTCTTTGGGGTTTTTGGGGTAAATTTGGGGGTTTTTGGGTCAGGACATCCACCGGAAGCGCTTGTGGAGGACCTGCTGGGGAGGGAATATTTGGGTTTATTTCGGATTATTTTGGGAATTTTTGGGTTTATTTCTGTTTATTTGGGGTTTTTTGGGTCGGGTTTTTCCAAGGGGATTCTTTGGGGTATATTTAGGGTTTTTTGGGGATTTTTTGGGGTAAATTTAGGGTTTTTTGGGGATTTTTTGGGGTAAATTTGGGGTTTTTTGGGTCAGGACATCCACCGGAAGCGCATGGAGAGGGACCTGCTGGGGAGGGAATTTTGGGGTTATTTGGGGTTATTTTGGGAATTTTTGGGGTTTTTTGGGTCGGGTTTTTTTTGAGGAGATTCTTTGGGGTTTTTGGGGTAAATTTGGGGGTTTTTGGGTCAGGACATCCACCGGAAGCGCATGGAGAAGGAACCGGCTGGGGAGGGAATTTTGGGGTTATTTTGGGAATTTTTGGGTTTTTTGGGTCGGGTTTTTTCCGAGGGGATTCTTTGGGGGTTTTTGGGGTAAATTTGGGGGTTTTTGGGTCAGGACATCCACCGGAAGCGCATGGAGAAGGACCTGCTGGAGCTGCAGACCCTCATCGACGCCCACTTTGAGCAGCGGCGCCGCGAGGAGGAGGAGCTGCGGGGGCTCATGGAGCGAATCGTGGGTGCTTTGGGGCCAATTCCGGGGATTTTGGGCAATTTGGGGTTTGGGGAGGAGCTGCGGGGGCTCATGGAGCGAATCGTGGGTGCTTTGGGGTGAATTCCAGGGGTTTTGGGCAATTTGGGGTTTTGGGGAGGAGCTGAGGGGGCTCATGGAGCCCCCGTGGGTGTTTTGGGGTGAAATTTGGGGATTTTGGGCAATTCCGGGGGTTTTGGGCAATTTGGGGTTTGGGGAGGAGCTGAAGGGCTCATGGAGCCCCCGTGGGTGTTTTGGGGTGAATTTTAGGGATTTTGGGCAATTTGGGGTTTGGGAGGAGCTGAGGGGGCTCATGGAGCGAATCGTGGGTGTTTTGGGGTGAAATTTGGGGATTTTGGGCAATTTGGGATTTGGGGAGGAGCTGCGGGGGCTCATGGAGCGAATCGTGGGTGCTTTGGGGTGAATTCCAGGGGTTTTGGGCAATTTGGGATTTGGGAGGAGCTGCGGGGGCTCATGGAGCGAATCGTGGGTGCTTTGGGGCCAATTCCGGGGATTTTGGGCAATTCCGGGGGTTTTGGGCAATTTGGGGTTTGGGGAGGAGCTGCGGGGGCTCATGGAGCGAATCGTGGGTGTTTTGGGGTGAAATTTGGGGATTTTGGGCAATTTGGGGTTTGGGAGGAGCTGAGGGGGCTCATGGAGCGAATCGTGGGTGTTTTGGGGTGAATTTTGGGGATTTTGGGCAATTCCGGGGGTTTTGGGCAATTTGGGGTTTGGGAGGAGCTGCGGGGGCTCATGGAGCGAATCGTGGGTGTTTTGGGTGAATTCCGGGGATTTTGGGCAATTCCGGGGATTTTGGGCAATTTGGGGTTTGGGGAGCAGCCGAGGGGCTCATGGAGCGAATCGTGGGTGTTTTGGGGTGAAATTTGGGGATTTTGGGCAATTCCGGGGGTTTTGGGCAATTTGGGGTTTGGGGAGGAGCTGCGGGGGCTCATGGAGCCCCCGTGGGTGTTTTGGGGTGAAATTTGGGGATTTTGGGCAATTCCGGGGGTTTTGGGCAATTTGGGGTTTGGGGAGGAGCTGCGGGGGCTCATGGAGCGAATCGTGGGTGTTTTGGGGTGAAATTTGGGGATTTTGGGCAATTTGGGGTTTTGGGGAGGAGCTGCGGGGGCTCATGGAGCGAATCGTGGGTGCTTTGGGGTGAATTCCGGGGATTTTGGGCAATTTGGGATTTGGGGAGGAGCTGCGGGGGCTCATGGAGCCCCCGTGGGTGTTTTGGGGTGAAATTTGGGGATTTTGGGCAATTTGGGGTTTTGGGGAGCAGCCGAGGGGGTCATGGAGCGAATCGTGGGTGCTTTGGGGTGAATTCCGGGGGTTTTGGGCAATTTGGGGTTTTGGGGAGGAGCTGAGGGGGCTCATGGAGCCCCCGTGGGTGTTTTGGGGTGAATTCTGGGGATTTTGGGCAATTTGAGGTTTGGGAGCAGCTGCGGGGGCTCATGGAGCCCCCGTGGGTGTTTTGGGGTGAATTCCGGGGATTTTGGGCAATCTGGGGGAATTTGGTGTTTGGGGGTTCTGGGATTTTTCTGGGGGTGGTTTTGGGGTCATTTCAGGCAATTTTGGGGGTGTTTTGGGGAGATTTAGGGGGATGTGGGGTTTTTAGGGGGGTTTTGGGTTGATTTTGGGGGATTTTGGGGCGATTCCAGGTAATTTTCGGATGATTTTGGGGTGATTTTGGGGGATTTTGAGAGGATTTGGGGCGATTTTGGGGTAATTTGATGTTTTGAGGCAGTTTTGGGGTGATTTTAGGGGGTTTTGAGAGGATTCGAGGCAGTTTTGGGGCGATTTTGGGGGAATTTGATGTTTTGAGGCAGTTTTGGGGTGATTTTGGGGTAATTTGATGTTTTGAGGCAGTTTTGGGGTGGTTTGGGTGTGGTTTTGGGGTCATTTCAGGCAATTTTGGGGGTGTTTTGGGGAGATTTTGGGGGATGTGGCGTTTTTAGGGGGGTTTCAGGTTGATTTTGGGGCATTTTGGGGTGATTGCAGGTAATTTTGGGATGATTTTGTGGTGATTTTGGGGGATTTTGAGAGGATTTGAGGCAGTTTTGGGGCGGTTTTAGGGGAATTTGATGTTTTGATGCAGTCTTGGGGTGATTTTGGGGTGGTTTTTGGGGTCATTTGGGGGGTTTGGGGCAGTTTTGCAGCGATTTGGGGCAATTTTGGGGGAATTTGGAGTGGTTTTGGTGGGGTTGGGGGTGATTTTGGGCAGCTTTTGGGTTGATTTAGGGCGATTTCGGGGCAGTTTTGGGGAGGTTTCGGGCGGTTTTGGGTTGATTTAGGTTGGTTTGGGGCAGTCTTGGGGTGATTTTTGGGTGATGTTTTGGGGCAGTTTCGGGGCAGTTTTAGGTGATGTTTTGGGGCAGTTTTGGGGCAGTTCCGGCGCAGTTTTGGGGCAGTTTCAGGGCAGTTTTGGGTGATGTTTTGGGGCAGTTTTGGGGCAGTTTTGGGGCAGTTTTAGGTGATGTTTCGGGGCAGTTTTGGGGCAGTTTCGGGGCAGTTTTGGGGCAGTTTTGGGTGATGTTTTGGGGCAGTTTTGGGGCAGTTTCGGCGCAGTCTTGGGGTGTTTTTTGGGTGATGTTTTGTGGCAGTTTCGGCGCAGTTTTGGGGCAGTTTCGGGGCAGTTTTGGGTGATGTTTTGGGGCAGTTTTGGGGCAGTTTCGGGGCAGTTTTGGGGCAGTTTTGGGGCAGTTTTGGGTGATGTTTTGGGGCAGTTTCGGGGCAGTTTTGGGGCAGTTTCGGGGCAGTTTTGGGGCAGTTTTGGGTGATGTTTTGGGGCAGTTTCGGGGCAGTTTCGGGGCAGTTTTTGGGGCAGTTTTGGGTGATGTTTTGGGGCAGTTTCGGGGCAGTTTTTGGGGCAGTTTTGGGTGATGTTTTGGGTGATGTTTTGGGGCAGTTTTGGGGCAGTTTTGGGTGATGTTTTGGGGCAGTTTCGGGGCAGTTTTTGGGGCAGTTTTGGGTGATGTTTTGGGTGATGTTTTGGGGCAGTTTTGGGTGATGTTTTGGGGCAGTTTTGGGGCAGTTTTGGGGCAGTTTTTGGTGGTTTTGTGCCGCGCCAGGAGCGGCGCCGGGCCGAGCGCAACGAGCAGCTGCGCAGCCGCACCGAGAAGGAGCGCGAGCGGCAGGCACGGCTGGCGGTGAGGGACCAAAACTGCCGGGATTCACCCCAAAACGGCACCTGGGAACCCCCAGAATCACAGCTGGGAACCCCCAAAATCACACCTGCATTCACCCCAAAATCACACCGGGATTCACCCCAAAATCACACCGGGATTCACCCCAAATTGGCACCTGGGAACCCCCAAAATCCCACCTGGATTCTCCCCAAAATGGCACCTGGGAACCCCCAAAATCCCCTTCGGGATGTGCCCTAAAATCCCCTCATGGATCTGTCCCAAAATCACCGGGATTCACCCCAAAATCACACCTGGGAACCCCCAGAATCACACCTGGATGCACCCCAAAATGGCACCTGGGAACCCCCAGAATCACACCTGGGTTCACCCCAAAATCACAGCTGGATTCACCCCAAAATCACACCTGGGATCCAACCCAAAATCACACCTGGGAACCCCCAAAATCACCGGGATTCACCCCAAAATCCCACCTGGGAACCCCCAAAATCACCGGGATTCACCCCAAAACCACACCTGGGAACCCCCAAAATCCCTGCAGGGAATCCCCAAAGTCCCCTCATGGATCCACCCCAAAATCTCCCAGATTGACCCCAAATCCACCAAAATCCACCCCGAATCTGGCCCTGAATCTGCCCCAAACCCACTCAAAATGTGACCCTAAACCCACCCCAAATCCACCCCAAATCCGACCCCAAATCCACCAAAATCCAACCCAAATCTGGCCCTGAATTTGCCCGAAATCCATCCCAAATCCGACCCCAAATCCGACTCCAAACCCCCCCAAATCCACCCCAAACCTCGCCCCAAACCCACCTGAAATCCACCTGAAAATCCACCCCGAATCTGACTCTAAATCCACCCCAAATCTGACCCCAAACCCACCCTAAAACGACCCCAAATCTGGCCCCAAATCCACCAAAATCCACCCCAAAACCGGCCCTAAACAGACCCCAAATCCACCAGAAAATCCACCCCAAATCTGACCCCAAATCCACCCCCAAATCTGACCCCAAACCCACCCTAAACTGACGCCAAACCCACCCTAAATCCATCCCCAAATTGACCCAAAATCCACCGGAAAATCCACCCCAAACCTGACCCCAAACCCACCCTAAATCCACCTCAAATCTGGCCCAAAATCCACCCCAAATCTGACCCCAAATCCACCCTAAACTTACCCCAAATCTGGCCCCAAATTGACCCAAAATCCACCCAAAAATCCACCCCAAATCTGACCCCAAACCCACCCTAAACTGACCCCAAATCCACCTCAAATCTGACCCCAAACCCACCCTAAATCCACCTCAAATCTGGCCCAAAATCCACCGGAAAATCCACCCCAAATCTGACCCCAAATCCACCCTAAATCCACCCTAAACTTACCCCAAATCTGGCCCCAAATTGACCCAAAATCCACCCGAAAATCCACCCCAAATCTGACCCCAAACCCACCCCAAATCTGGCCCCAAACTGACCCAAAATCCACCCGAAAATCCACCCCAAATCTGACCCTAAACCCACCCTAAATCCACCTCAAATCCGGCCCAAAATCCACCCCAAACCCAACCCTAAACCCAACCCTAAATCCACCAAATCTGGCCCCAAAATCCACCCCAAACCCAACCCTAAACCCACCCTAAATCCACCAAATCTGGCCCCAAAATCCACCCCAAACCCAACCCTAAACCCAACTCTAAATCCACCAAATCTGGCCCCAAAACCGCCCCGATTTGCCCCAAAATCGCCCCAACCCCAGGAGGAGAAGCTGCGCAAGGAGGAGGAGGAGGCCAAGAAGAGAGCGGAGGACGACGCCAAGAAAAAGAAAGTTCTGTCAGCGATGCCCCATTTCGGGGGGTACCTGGCCAAGGTGGGACCCCAAACACCCCAAAAACCCCCAAAAACCCCACAGAAACCCCAAAAACCCCATAGAAACCCCATAGAAACCCCATAGAAACCCCAAAACCCCATAGATCCCACAGAAACCCCAAAAACCCCATAGAAACCCCATAGACCCCATAGAAACCCCAAAAACCCCATAGAAACCCCAAAAACCCCACAGAAACCCCATAGATCCCGTGGGGACCCCATAGAAACCCCATAGACCCCATAGAAACCCCATGGGGACCCCATAGACCCCATAGATCCCATGGAAACCCCACACAAACCCCACACAAACCCCACACAAACCCCATAGAAACCCCAGAGACCCCATAGAAACCCCATAGAAACCCCATAGAAACCCCATAGAAACCCCACAGAAACCCCATAGAAACCCCATAGACCCCACAGAAACCCCACAGAAACCCCATAGAAACCCCACAGAAATCCCATAGACCCCATAGACCCCATAGATCCCATAGAAACCCCATAGAAACCCCATAGACCCCATAGAAACCCCATAGAAACCCCACAGACCCCACAGATCCCATAGAAACCCCATAGAAACCCCATAGAAACCCCAAACCCCCCCCAAAAACCCCATAGAAACCCCATAGACCACCCCTGAATTCACCTCAAATTGCCCCAAATTTCCCTAAATTCACCCCAAATCCACCCCGGAGCCCCCAATTTCCCCCCCAAATGCCCCAAATCCCCCCGAGTTCCCCCCGAATCCCCCCCTGGGAGCCCCCAAAACCCCAAAAAATTCCCGGAATTTTCCCCCATTTCCCCCCAGGCCGAGCAGCGCCGGGGCCGGCGGCAGACGGGGCGGGAGATGAAGCTGCGGATCCTGGCCGAGAGACGGCGGCCCCTGGAGATCGAGGGGCTGCGGGAGGACGGGCTCAGGTGGGACCAAAATACCCCAAATTCACCCCAAAATATCCCCCAAAATGTCCCAAAAATATCCCAAAAAATTCCTTCAAAATATCCCAAAAACACCCCAAAATATCCCAAAATGTCCCCCCTGGAGATCGAGGGGCTCAGGGAGGACGGGCTCAGGTGGGACCCAAAATACCCCAAATTCACCCCAAAACATCCCCCAAAATGTGCCAAAAATATCCCAAAAACACCCCAAAATATCCCAAAAACACCTCAAAATATCCCCTCCAAAACGACCCCAAAATATCCCAAATCCACCCCAAAATATCCCCCAAAATATCATAAAAACACCCCAAAATATCCCAAAAACCGCCCCAAAATACCCCAAAACGTCCCCCCTGGAGATCGAGGGGCTGCGGGAGGACAGGCTCAGGCGGGGCCCAAAATACCCCAAATTCACCCCAAAATATCCCCCAAAATGTCCCAAAAATATCCCAAAAAATTCCTTCAAAATATCCCAAAAACACCCCAAAATATCCCCTCAAAAACCGCCCCAAAATATCCCAAATTCACCCCAAAGCATCCCCCAAAATGTCCGAAAAATATCCCCAAAAAATCCCTTCAAAATATCCTAAAAACCGCTCCAAAATATCCCAAATTCACCCCAAAACATCCCCCAAAATGTCCCAAAAATATCCCCAAAAATCCCCTCAAAATATCCCAAAAACCACCCCAAAATATCCCAAATCCACCCCAAAATATCCCCCAAAATATCATAAAAACACCCCAAAATATCCCAAAAACCGCCCCAAAATACCCCAAAAAATCCCCCAAAATGTCCCAAAAATATCTCAAAAAATCCCTTCAAAAACCGCCCCAAAATATCCCAAATCCACTCCAAAATATCCCCCAAAATATCCCCAAAAAATCCCTTCAAAATATCCTAAAAACCGCCCCAAAATATCCCAAATTCACCCCAAAACATCCCCCAAAATGTCCCAAAAATATCCCCAAAAATCCCCTCAAAATATCCCAAAAACCGCCCCAAAATCTTCCAAAAATACCCCAAAATATCCCCCAAAATGTCCCAAAAATATCCCCAAAAATCCCTTCAAAATATCACAAAAACACCCCAAAATATCCCCTCAAAAACCACCCCAAAATATCCCAAATCCACCCCAAAATATCCCCCAAAATATCCCCAAAAAATCCCTTCAAAATATCCCAAAAATACCCAAAACATCCCAAATCCACCCCAAAACATCCCCCCTGGAGATCGAGGGGCTGCGGGAGGACGGGCTCAGGTGGGACCCAAAATACCCCAAATTCACCCCAAAACATCCCCCAAAATGTCCCAAAAATATCCCAAAAAATTCCTTCAAAATATCCCAAAAACCGCCCCAAAATATCCCAAAAACACCCCAAAATATCCCCTCAAAAACCGCCCCAAAATATCCCAAATTCACCCCAAAACATCCCCCAAAATGTCCCAAAAATATCCCAAAAAATCCCCTCAAAAACCGCCCCAAAATATCCCAAATTCACCCCAAAATATCCCCCAAAATGTCCCAAAAATATCCCAAAAACACCCCAAAATATCCCCCAAAATATCCCAAAAATATCCCAAAACCACCCCAAAATATCCCAAAAACACCCCAAAATATCCCCCAAAATATCCCAAAAAATATCCCAAAAACACCCCAAAATATCCCCTCAAAAACCACCCCAAAATATCCCAAATCCACCCCAAAATATCCCCCAAAAATACCCCAAAATATCCCATAAAAAAACCCCAATCCCATAAAACCCCCAAACCCCATAAAAACCCCAAAACCCCATAAATTCCTATAAATTCCTATAAAAACCCCAAATCGCCATAAATTCCTATAAAAACCCCATAAATTCCTATAAAATCCTATAAAAACCTCAAAACCCCATAAATTCCTATAAAAACCCCAAAACCCCATAAAATCCTATAAAAACCCCATAAATTCCTATAAATTCCTATAAAAACCCCAAAACCCATAAATTTCTATAAAAACCCCAAAATCCCATGAATTCCTATAAAAAACCCCAAAATCCCATAAATTCCTATAAAATCCTATAAAAACCCTCAAACCCCATAAATTCTTATAAATTCCTATAAAAACCCCAAAATCCCATAAATTCCTATAAAAACCCCATAAATTCCTATAAATTCCTATAAAAACCCCAAAACGCCATAAATTCCTATAAAAACCCCAAAATCCCATAAAATCCTATAAAAACGCCATAAATTCCTATAAATTCCTATAAAAACCCCAAAACGCCATAAATTTCTATAAAAACCCCAAATCCCATAAATTCCTATAAAAACCTCATAAATTCCTATAAATTCCTATAAAACCCCCAAAACGCCATAAATTCCTATAAAAACCCCATAAATTCCTATAAATTCCTATAAAAACCCCAAAATCCCATGAATTCCTATTAAAACCCCATAATCCTATAAGTTCCTATAAAAACCCCAAAATCCCATAAATTCCTGTAAAATCCTATAAAAACCCTCAAACCCCATAAATTCTTATAAATTCCTATAAAAACCCCAAAATCCCATAAATTCCTATAAAAACCCCATAAATTCCTATAAATTCCTATAAAAATCCCAAAATCCCATAAATTCCTATAAAAACCCCAAAACCCATAAATTCCTATAAAAACCCCCAAACCCCATAAATTCCTATAAAAACCTCAAAACCCCATAAATTCCTATAAAAACCCCAAAACCCATAAATTCCTATAAAAACCCCAAAACCCCATAAATTCCTATAAAAACCCCATAAATTCCTATAAAATCCTATAAAAACCCCAAAACCCCGTAAATTTCCCCCGTTTCTGGGCCGAGGCCGAGGAGCTGCACGCCCGGATCCAGCAGCTCGAGCGCCAATAAAACCCCTTTAAAACACAATAAAAACTCCATAAAAACCTCCAAAAACCCCCTAAAAACCCCCAAATCCCATAAAATCCTATAAAAACCCCATAAAATCCTACACAAACCCCAAAACCCCGTAAATTTCCCCCGTTTCAGGGCCAAGGCCGAGGAGCTGCACGCCTGGATCCAGCAGCTCGAGCGCCAATAAAACCCCTTTAAAACACAATAAAAACTCCATAAAAACCTCCAAAAACCCCCTAAAAACCCCCAAATCCCATAAAATCCTATAAAAACCCCATAAAATCCTACACAAACCCCAAAACCCCGTAAATTTCCCCCGTTTCAGGGCCAAGGCCGAGGAGCTGCACGCCTGGATCCAGCAGCTCGAGTCCGAGAAGTTCGACCTGAGCGAGAAACTGCGGCGGCAGCGCTACGAGGTGGGACCCCAAAAACACCAAAAACACCCCAAAAACCCCAAAAACTCAAAAAGGGGACCCCAAAAACACCAAAACCACCAAAAACACCCCAAAAACCCAAAAAGGGGACCCCAAAAACACCAAAACCACCAAAAACACCCCAAAAACCCAAAAAGGGGACCCCAAAAACACCAAAACCACCAAAAATGGGACCCCAAAAACACCCCAAAAACCCAAAAATGGGACCCCAAAAACACCAAAAACAACCCAAAAACCCAAAAATGGAAACCCAAAAACACCAAAAACACCCCAAAAACCCAAAAAGGGGACCCCAAAAACACCAAAAACACCCCAAAAACCCAAAAAGGGGACCCCAAAAACACCCCAAAAACCCAAAAAGGGGACCCCAAAACCACCAAAAACACCCCAAAAACCCAAAAATGGAAACCCAAAAACACCCCAAAAAACCCAAAAAGGGGACCCCAAAAACACCAAAAACACCCCAAAAACCCAAAAATGGAAACCCAAAAACACCAAAAACACCCCAAAAACCCAAAAAGGGGACCCCAAAAACACCCCAAAAACCCAAAAAGGGGACCCCAAAATACCCCAAAAACCCAAAAAGGGGACCCCAAAACCACCAAAAACACCCCAAAAACCCAAAAACCCAAAAACCCAAAAAGGGAACCCCAAAAACGGGACCCCAAAAACCCAAAAATGGGACCCCTAAAACACCAAAAACACCCCAAAAACCCAAAAAGGGGACCCCAAAAAACACCAAAAACCCAAAAAAGGGACCCCAAAAACACCCCAAAATCGGGACCCCAAATACACCGTGACCTCAAAATGGGACCCCAAAAAATCCTAAACCCAAAATCTGGGACCCCAAAATCCCAAAATGGGACCCCAAAAAATCCCCAAAAATCCAAAAAAATGGGACCCCAAATCCCTGAAACGGGACCTCAAAACCCCAAAAAACCCCAAAAAATGGGACCCCCAAATTCACCCTGACCCCAAATTGGGACCCAAAAATCCCCAAAAATGGGACCCCAAATCCCTGAAATGGGACCCCAAAATCCCAAAAATCCAAATCTGGGACCCCCAAATACACCCAGACCCCAAACTGGGACCCCAAAATCCCCAAATATGGGATCCCAAACCCCAAAAATCCTAATGTGGGACCCCAAATCCCAAATTGGACCCCCAAATTCACCCTGGGACCTCAAATCAGGACCCCAAAACCCCAAATGGGACCCAAAACCCCAAAAATCCCCAAAAATGGGACCCCAAAAAACCCAAATATGGGATCCCAAAAATCCTAAACCCAAAATCTGGGACCCCAAAATCCCAAAACGGGACCCCAAAAAGTCCCCAAAAAACCCAAAAAATGGGACCCCAAATCCCTGAAATGGGACCCCAAAAAATCCACAAAAATCCCAACAAATGGGACCCCAAAATCCCCAAATATGGGATCCCAAAACCCCAAAAAACCCCAAAATTGGGACCCCCAAATTCAGCCTGACCTCAAAACGGGACCCCAAAACCCCAAATATGGGATCCCAAAAATCCTAAACCCAAAATCTGGGACCCCAAAATTCCAAAACGGGACCCCAAAAAGTCCCCAAAAATCCCAAAAAATGGGACCCCAAAACCCCAAAAAACCCCAAAATTGGGACCCCCAAATTCACCCTGACCCTAAATTGGGACCCCAAAACCTCAAAAATCCCCAAAAATGGGACCCCAAAATCCCCAAATATGGGATCCCAAAAATCCTAAACCAAAAATCTGGGACCCCCAAAATCCCAAAATGGGACCCCAAAAAATCCCCAAAAATCCCCAAAAATGGGACCCCAAAAAACCCCAAAATTGGGACCCCCAAATTCACCCTGGCCCCAAATTGGGACCCCAAAACCCCAAAAAAACCTAAAATTGGGACCCACGAATTCACCCTGACCTCAAAACAGGACCCCAAAAATCCCAAAAAATGGGACCCCAAAACCCCAAAAACCCCAAAAATGGGACCCCCAAATTCACCCTGACCCCAAACTGGGACCCCAAAAATCCCAAAAAGTGGGACCCCAAATCCCTGAAACGGGACCCCAAAACCGCAAAAATCCAAATCTGGGACCCCCAAATCCACCCTGGGACCCCAAACTGGGACCCCAAATCCCAAATGGGACCCAAAACCCCAAAAATCCCCAAAAATGGGATCCCAAAACCCCAAATATGGGATCCCAAAAATCCTAAACCCAAAATCTGGGACCCCAAAATCCCAAACTGGGACCCCAAAATCCTAAAACGGGACCCCAAAAAATCCCCAAAAATCCCAAAAATGGGACCCCAAAACCCCAAAAAACCACAAAAAATGGGACCCCCAAATTCACCCTGACCCCAAATTGGGACCCCAAAACCCCAAAAATCCCCAAAAATGGGACCCCAAAACCCCAAAATTGGGATCCCAAAAATCCTAAACCCAAAATCTGGGACCCCAAAATCCCAAAACGGGACCCCAAAACGGGACCCCAAAAATCCCCAAAAATGGGACCCCAAAAACCTCAAACAGGACCCCAAAAAATCCCCAAAAATCCAAATGTGGGACCCCAAAAACCCCACACGGGACCCCCAAACCCCAAAAATCCAAATCTGGGACCCCAAATCCCCCCGAGCCCGAATTTGGGGGTTCGGGCCCCCACTCCCGCTCGGGGCTCCCCATTTTGGGCTCCTGTTCCCATTTTTGGGGTTTTTTTGGGGGGGATTTGGTCAATCCCAAATTTTGGGGTCCCCATTTCCGGAGGGTTTTGGGGTCCCGAATTTTGGGGTTCCCTTTTTTGGGGTTCTCATTTTTTGGGGATTTTTGGGGTTCCCATTTTTGGGGTTCCCATTTTTGGGGTTCCCATTTTTTGGGGTTCCCATTTTGGGGGTTCCCATTTTTGGGGTTCCGATTTTTGGGGTTCCTATTTTCGGGGTTCCCATTTTTGGGGATTTTTGGGGTTCCCATTTTTGGGGTTCCCATTTTTGGGGATTTTTGGGGTTCCCATTTTGGGGGTTCCCATTTTTGGGGTTCCCATTTTTGGGGTTCCCATTTTCGGGGTTCCCATTTTTGGGGATTTTTTTGGGGTTCCCATTTTTGGGGATTTTGGGGGTCCCGAATTTTGGGGTTCCCTTTTTTGGGGTTCCCATTTTTGGGAATTTTGGGGTTCCCATTTTGGGGGTTCCCATTTTTTGGGGTTCCCATTTTTTGGGGATTTTGGGGGTCCCGAATTTTGGGGTTCCCATTTTTGGGAATTTTGGGGTTCCCATTTTTGGGGATTTTTTGGGGTTCCCATTTTGGGGGTTCCCATTTTTTGGGGTTCCCATTTTTTGGGGATTTTGGGGGTCCCGAATTTTGGGGTTCCCATTTTTGGGAATTTTGGGGTTCCCATTTTTGGGGTTCCCATTTTTGGGGATTTTTTGGGGTTCCCATTTTTGGGGTTTCCATTTTTGGGGTTCCCATTTTTGGGGATTTTGGGGGTCCCGAATTTTGGGGTTCCCATTTTTGGGGTTCCCAATTTTGGGGTTCCCATTTTTGGGGATTTTTTGGGGTCCTGAATTTTGGGGTTTCCATTTTTGGGGTCCCCATTTCCAGGGGTTTTGGGGTCCCGAATTTTGGGGTTCCCATTTTTGGGGTTCCCATTTTTGGGGATTTTTTGGTGTTCCGAATTTTGGGGTTCCCATTTTTGGGGTTTTGGGGTCCCGAATTTTGGGGTTCCCATTTTTTGGGGTTTCCATTTTTGGGGATTTTTTGGGGTTCCCATTTTTGGGGGTTCCCATTTTTGGGGATTTTGGGGGTCCCGAATTTTGGGGTTCCCATTTTTGGGGGTCCCGAATTTTGGGGTTCCCTTTTTTGGGGTTCCCATTTTTGGGAATTTTGGGGTTCCCATTTTGGGGGTTCCCATTTTTTGGGGTTCCCATTTTTTGGGGATTTTGGGGGTCCCGAATTTTGGGGTTCCCATTTTTGGGAATTTTGGGGTTCCCATTTTTGGGGTTCCCATTTTTGGGGATTTTTTGGTGTTCCGAATTTTGGGGTTTCCATTTTTTGGGGTTCCCATTTTGGGAATTTTGGGGTTCCCATTTTTGGGGATTTTTTGGGGTTCCCATTTTTGGGGTTTCCATTTTTGGGGTTCCCATTTTTGGGGATTTTGGGGGTCCCGAATTTTGGGGTTCCCATTTTTGGGGTTCCGATTTTTGGGGTTCCCATTTTTGGGGATTTTTTGGGGTCCCGAATTTTGGGGTTTCCATTTTTGGGGTCCCCATTTCCAGGGGTTTTGGAGTCCCGAATTTTGGGGTTTCCATTTTTGGGGTTCCCATTTTTGGGGATTTTTTGGTGTTCCGAATTTTGGGGTTCCCATTTTTGGGGTTTTGGGGTCCCGAATTTTGGGGTTCCCATTTTTTGGGGTTTCCATTTTTGGGGGTTCCCATTTTTGGGGTTCCCATTTTTGGGGATTTTGGGGGTCCCGAATTTTGGGGTTCCCATTTTTGGGGTTCCCATTTTTGGGGTTCCCATTTTGGGGGTTCCCATTTTTGGGAACTTTGGGGTCCCGAATTTTGGGGTTCCCATTTTTGGGGTTCCCATTTTTGGGGTCCCGATTTTTTGGGGTCCCGAATTTTGGGGTTCCCATTTTTGGGGTCCCCATTTCTGGGGGTTTTGGGGTTCCCATTTTTGGGGTTCCCATTTTTGGGGATTTTGAGGGTCCCGAATTTTGGGGTTCCCATTTTTGGGGATTTTGGGGTTCCCATTTTCGGGGTTCCAAATTTTGGGGTTCCCATTTTTGGGGTTCCCATTTTTGGGGATTTTTTGGGGTCCCGAATTTTGGGGTTTCCATTTTTGGGGTCCCCATTTCCGGGGGTTTTGGGGTCCCGAATTTTGGGGTTCCCATTTTTGGGGATTTTTTGGTGTTCCGAATTTTGCGGTTCCCATTTTTGGGGTTTTGGGGTCCCGAATTTTGGGGTTCCCATTTTTTGGGGTTTCTATTTTTGGGGATTTTTTGGGGTTCCCATTTTTGGGGGTTCCCATTTTTGGGATTCCCATTTTTGGGGATTTTGGGGGTCCCGAATTTTGGGGTTCCCATTTTTGGGGTTCCCATTTTTGGGGATTTTTTAAGGGTTCCCATTTTTGGGGTCCCGATTTTTTGGGGTCCCGAATTTTGGGGTTCCCATTTTTGGGGTCCCCATTTCTGGGGGTTTTGTGGTTCCCATTTTTGGGGTTCCCATTTTTGGGGATTTTGAGGGTCCCGAATTTTGGGGTTCCCATTTTTGGGGATTTTGGGGTTCCCATTTTCGGGGTTCCCATTTTTGGGGTTCCCATTTTTGGGGGTCCCATTTTTGGGGATTTTGGGGGTTCCCAGTTTTGGGGTTTCCATTTTTGGGGTTCCCATTTTGGGGGATTTTGGGGGTCCCGAATTTTGGGGTTCCCATTTTTGGGGTTCCCATTTTTGGGGATTTTTTGGTGTTCCGAATTTTGGGGTTCCCATTTTTTGGGGTTCCCATTTTGGGGATTTTTTGGGGGTTCCCATTTTTGGGAACTTTGGGGTCCCGAATTTTGGGGTTCCCATTTTTTGGGGTTCCCATTTTTGGGGATTTTTGGGGTTCCCATTTTTGGGGGTTCCCATTTTTGAAGTTCCCATTTTTTGGGATTTTTTGTGGTTCCCATTTTTGGGGTTCCCATTTTTGGGGATTTTGGGGGTCCCGAATTTTGGGGGTTCCCATTTTTTGGGATTTTTGGGGATTTTTTGGGGGTCCCGAATTTTGGGGTCCCCCCCTCCTCTGACCCCGCCCCTCCCCCCCCAGATCAACGTCCTGTACAACCGGATCAGCCACGCCCAGAAATTGTAAATTTGGGGGAAATTTGGGGGAAATTTGGGGGAAATTTGGGGCATTTTGGGGTGGTTTGAGGTCTCTTGGGGGGGATTTAATTTTTTTGGAGTGGGGGCAATTTTGGGATTTTTTTTGGGAAATTTTGGGGGTTTTTTTTAATGGGATTGTTGGGATTTTGGGGTCCTGGAGGGTTTGGGGCACTTTTGGGGTTTTTTGGGGATGGATTTTGGGGTTTTTGAGGTGATTTTGGGGTTTTTTGAGGTGATTTTGGGTTTTTTTGGGGAGGGATGTGGGGAAATTGGGAGTTTTTGGTGGGCATTTTTGGGTTTTGGGGGGATTTGGGGATTTTGTGGGGATTTGGGTTTTCTGGGGGTTATTTGTGGCGTGTTTGGGTTATTTTAGCGGGTTTTGGGGTATTTTGGGTGGTTTTGGGGGTATTGTGGGTGGGGTTAGGGTATTTCGGGGTATTTTTGGCGTGGTTTTGGGGTGTTTTTTGGGGAATTTTGGGTGTTTTTGGGGGTGGTTTTGGGGTGTTTTTTGGGGAATTTTGGGTGTTTTTGGGGGTGGTTTTGGGGTGTTTTTTGGGGAATTTTGGGTGTTTTTGGGGGTGGTTTTGGGGTGTTTTTTGGGGAATTTTGGGTGTTTTTGGGGTGATTTTTGGGGTGTTTTTTGGGGAATTTTGGGTGGTTTTGGGGTGATTTTTGGGGTGTTTTTTGGGTGTTTTTTGGGTGGTTTTGGGGTGATTTTTGGGGTGTTTTTTGGGTGTTTTTGGGGTGATTTTTGGGGTTTTTGGGCCCCGTCCTTGTCTGAGCCGTCCCGCCCCTCCCCCACAGCAAGAAGGTCGCCAAGGGCCGCGTGGGCGGGCGCTGGAAGTGACCCCGCCCCTCGTGACGTCACGCGTCGTAACGCACTACGTCACACCAATAAAAACCATTACGTCACTCGCACTGCGGCCTCCTCGCGTCACTTCCGCTCCTCCCTTTCCCGTCGCCCCCCGCGCGCGCGCTGTTGCCATGGCGACCCCGCCCCCGCCGCTTCCGGCCCCGCCCCCTCCCGGCGCGGCGGCCCCGGCCCCGCCATGGCGGCGGCGGCGGCGGCGGCGGCGGCCCGGGAGCGGCGGCGGGAGCAGCTGCGGCGCTGGGAGGAGGCGGCGGCGGCGGCGCCGGGCGCGGGGGAGGCGGCGGCGAGGCCGGGCCCGCCCCGGGTGCGCTTCGAGCGCCAGGCCGAGTTCCGAGCGGTCTGCGCAGGCGCGGAGCTGGCGGAGGCGCGCGCCATGGTCATGGCGCCCGAGGGCGGGGGGCGCGCGCTGCTGGGCGGGGCCAACGCGGACGGGATCAGCGCGCTGCACCAGGTGGGCGGGGCTAAGGGGAACGGGGCGGGGCTAAGGGGAACGGGGCGGGGCTAAGGGGAACGGGCGGGGCCAACGCGGACGGGATCGGCGCGCTGCACCAGGTGGGCGGGGCCAGAGGGAATGGGCGGGGCTAACGGGGACGGGCGGGGCCAACGCGGACGGGATCGGCGCGCTCCACCAGGTGGGCGGGGCTAAAGGGGAGGGGCTTGAGACGGAGTGGGCGGAGCTTTGGGGCCTCAGTGGGGTCCTGGGGGTCCCTGGGGGTGTCCCAATGTCCCCGGTTACGTCCTTGATGTCTCCAATGATCTCCCCAATGTCCCCAGTGATGTCCCCATCGGTGTCCCCAGTGATGTCCCCAGGGGTGTCCCCAGTGATGTCCCCAGGCCTGCATTGACGAGAACATGGAGGTCGTGCAGTTCCTGGGGTGGTTTGGGGGATCCCTGAGAGTGTCCCCAATGTCCCCATCGATGTCCCCAGTGATGTCCCCAGGGGTGTCCCCAGGGGTGTCCCCAGTGATGTCCCCAATGCTGTCCCCAGGCCTGCATCGACGAGAACATGGAGGTCGTGCAGTTCCTGGTGGAGAGCGGCGCCGACGTGAACCAGGCCGACAACGAGGGCTGGACCCCCCTGCACGTGGCTGCGGCCTGCGGATGCCGCCACATCGCCCAGTGAGCGACCAAAACACCCCGAAAACACCCCAAAAACACCCCCAAAGTACCCCCAAAATATCTTGAAAATATCCCCTAAAATACCCCCAAAATATCCCAAAATCCCCCAGCGCCGCACGTTGGCCGACGCATCGCTCAGTGAGTGACCAAAAACACCCAAAATACCCCCCAAAATACCCCAAAATATCCCAAAAACATCCCCAAAATATCCCAAAAACATCCCCAAAATATCCTGAAAATACCCCCTAAAATACCCCCAAAATATCCCAAAATCCCCCAGCGCCGCACGTTGGCCGACGCATCGCTCAGTGAGTGACCAAAAACACCCAAAATACCCCCCAAAATACCCCAAAATATCCCAAAAACATCCCCAAAATATCCCAAAAACATCCCCAAAATATCCTGAAAATACCCCCAATATATCCTGGAAACACCCCCAAAAATGTCCAACACGCAACGGCTGAAACTTCCCCAAAATCGCTGCAGACCCACCTGTCCCCACGTGTCCCTCACCTGTCCCCAGGCACCTGTGACCCCCTGTGCCCCCCAAACCCCCCTGTGCCCCCCTGTGCCCCCCGAGGTCAGCTGTGCTCACCTGTGCCCAGGTACCTGTGCCCCCCCTGTGCCCCCCAAACCCCCCTGTGCCCCCCCCAAAGTCACCTGTGCTCACCTGTGCCCAGGTACCTGTGCCCCCCTGTGCCCCCAAGGTCAGCTGTGCTCACCTGTGCCCAGGTACCTGTGCCCCCCCTGTGCCCCCCAAGGCCAGCTGTGCTCACCTGTGCCCAGGTACCTGTGCCCCCCCTGTGCCCCCCAAACCCCCCTGTGCCCCCCCCAAAGTCACCTGTGCTCACCTGTGCCCAGGTACCTGCTGGATCGCGGCGCCGCCGCCGTCACCTGTGCCCCCCAAACCCCCCTGTGCCCCCCCTGTGCCCCCCAAACCCCCGTGTGCCCAACCTGTGCCCCCCTGTGCCCCCCCAAAGTCACCTGTGCTCACCTGTGCCCAGGTACCTGTGCCCCCCAAACCCCCCCGTGCCCCCCTGTGCCCCCCAAGGTCAGCTGTGCTCACCTGTGCCCAGGTACCTGTACCCCCCTGTGCCCCCCAAACCCCCCCTGTGCCCCCAAGGTCAGCTGTGCTCACCTGTGCCCAGGTACCTGTGCCCCCCTGTGCCCCCAAGGTCAGCTGTGCTCACCTGTGCCCAGGTACCTGTGCCCCCCTGTGCCCCCAAGGTCAGCTGTGCTCACCTGTGCCCAGGTACCTGTGCCCCCCTGTGCCCCCAAGGTCAGCTGTGCTCACCTGTGCCCAGGTACCTGTGCCCCCTGTGCCCCCCAAGGCCAGCTGTGCTCACCTGTGCCCAGGTACCTGTGCCCCCCTGTGCCCCCCTGTGCCCCCTGTGCCCCCAAGGTCAGCTGTGCTCACCTGTGCCCAGGTACCTGTGCCCCCCTGTGCCCCCCAAGGCCAGCTGTGCTCACCTGTGCCCAGGTACCTGTGCCCCCCCTGTGCCCCCCAAGGCCAGCTGTGCTCACCTGTGCCCAGGTACCTGTGCCCCCCCTGTGCCCCCCTGTGCCCCCTGTGCCCCCAAGGTCAGCTGTGCTCACCTGTGCCCAGGTACCTGTGCCCCCCTGTGCCCCCAAGGTCAGCTGTGCTCACCTGTGCCCAGGTACCTGTGCCCCCCTGTGCCCCCAAGGTCATCTGTGCTCACCTGTGCCCAGGTACCTGTGCCCCCTGTGCCCCCCAAGGCCAGCTGTGCTCACCTGTGCCCAGGTACCTGTGCCCCCTGTGCCCCCAAGGCCAGCTGTGCTCACCTGTGCCCAGGTACCTGTGCCCCCTGTGCCCCCAAGGCCAGCTGTGCTCACCTGTGCCCAGGTACCTGTGCCCCCTGTGCCCCCAAGGCCAGCTGTGCTCACCTGTGCCCAGGTACCTGTGCCCCCTGTGCCTCCAAGGTCAGCTGTGCTCACCTGTGCCCAGGTACCTGTGCCCCCCTGTGCCCCCCAAGGCCAGCTGTGCTCACCTGTGCCCAGGTACCTGTGCCCCCTGTGCCCCCCAAGGTCAGCTGTGCTCACCTGTGCCCAGGTACCTGTGCCCCCCTGTGCCCCCAAGGTCAGCTGTGCTCACCTGTGCCCAGGTACCTGTGCCCCCTGTGCCCCCAAGGTCAGCTGTGCTCACCTGTGCCCAGGTACCTGTGCCCCCCTGTGCCCCCCTGTGCCCCCTGTGCCCCCAAGGTCAGCTGTGCTCACCTGTGCCCAGGTACCTGTGCCCCCTGTGCCCCCCAAGGTCAGCTGTGCTCACCTGTGCCCAGGTACCTGTGCCCCCTGTGCCCCCAAGGCCAGCTGTGCTCACCTGTGCCCAGGTACCTGCTGGATCACGGCGCCGACGCCGCCGCCGTCACCTGTGACCTGGAGCTGCCGCTGGAGGTGGCCGAGGACGAGGCCCTGGAGGAGCTGCTGAGGGCGGAGCTACAGCGCAGGGGTGGGCGGGGCTCCGGGAATGGGCGGAGCTACAGCGCAGGGGTGGGCGGGGCCTCTGGAGTGGGTGGGGTCTTGCTGAGGGTGGAGCTACAGCGCGGGGTGGGCGGGGCCTCTGCAGTGGGCGGGGCTTCAATGGGGTGGGTGGGGCATTGCTGAGGGCAGGGCTGCAGCGCAGGGGTGGGCGGGGCCTCTGGAGTGGGCGGGGTCTTGCTGAGGACAGACCTACAGTGCAGGGCTGGGTGGGGCCTCTGGAGTGGGCGGGGTCTTGCTGAGGGCGGAGCTACAGCGCAGGGGTGGGCGGGGCTACTGAAGGGGCGGGGCCTTGCTGAGGGCGGAGCTACAGCGCAGGGGTGGGCAGGGCATCTGGAGTGGGCGGGGCTTCAGTGGGGTGGGTGGGGCATTGCTGAGGGCAGGGCTGCTGCTCGGGGTGGGCGGGGCTACTGAAGGGGCGGGGCTTTGCTGAGGATGGAGCTGCGGCGCAGGGGTGGGAGGGGCTTCAATGGGGTGGGAGGGGCATTGCTGAGGGCGGAGCTACAGCGCAGGGGTGGGCGGGGCCTTGCTGGGGGCAGAGTTACAGTGCAGGGGTGGGCGGGGCCTCACGGGGTGGGCGGGGCTTTGGGAATAGGGTGTGGTCTGCAGGTGGGTGTGGCTGGGTGTGATCAGCCTGTGCCCAGGTGGGATCAGGGCGTGCTCAGGGCATGCTCAGGTGCTCAGGGTGTGTCCAGGTGTGCCCAGGTGTGCTCAGGGCATGGCCAGGGCGTGTCCAGGTGTGCTCAGGTGTGATCAAAGCATATCCAGGTGCAGTCAGGGTGTGTCCAGGTGTGCTCAGGGTGTGCCCAGGTGCAGTCCGGGCATCCCCAGGTGTGCCCAGGTGTGCTCAGGGTGTGTCCAGGTGTGCCCAGGTGTGCTCAGGGCATGGCCAGGGTGTGACCAGGTGTGCTCAGGTGTGATCAAAGCATATCCGGGTGCAGTCAGGGTGTGTCCAGATGTGTCCAGGTGTGCTCAGGGTGTGCCCAGGTGCAGTCACGGCATCCCCAGGTGTGTCCAGGTGTGCCCAGGTGTGGTCAAGCTGTATCCAGGTGCAGTCAGGGTGTGTCTAGATGTGCTCAGGTATCCTCTAGGTGGGCTCAGGCTGTGCCCAGGCGTGCCCAGGTGTGCCCAGGCGTGCCCAGGTGTGCCCAGGTGTGTTACCTGTGCCCAGGTGTGGAGGTGGCAGCGGCCAGGCGGGCGGAGGAGGAGCGCATGCTGTGGGACACGCGGCTGTGGTTGGACTCAGGTGTACCTGGGCGGGCTCAGGCTGTGCCCAGGTGTGCCCAGGCGTGCCCAGGCGTGCCCAGGTGTGCCCAGGTGTGTTCCCTGTGCCCAGGTGTGGAGGTGGCAGCCGCTGAGGAGGAGCGCATGCTGCGGGACACGCGGCTCTGGGTGGGCTCAGGTGTACCTGGGCGGGCTCAGGCTGTGCCCAGGCGTGCCCAGGTGTGCCCAGGTGTGCTCAGGTGTGCTCAGGTGTGCCCAGGTGTGCTCAGGTGTGTTACCTGTGCCCAGGTGTGGAGGTGGCGGATGCCAAGCGGGCGGAGGAGGAGCGCATGCTGCGGGACACGCGCCTCTGGGTGGGGTCAGGCTGTGCCCGGGTGTGTTACCTGTGCCCGGGTGTGTTACCTGTGCCCAGGTGTGGAGGTGGCAGCCGCTGAGGAGGAGCGCATGCTGCGGGACACGCGGCTCTGGGTGGGCTCAGGTGTACCTGGGTGGGCTCAAGCTGTGCCCAGGCGTGCCCAGGTGTGCTCAGGTGTGCCCAGGTGTGTTCCCTGTGCCCAGGTGTGGAGGTGGCAGCCGCTGAGGAGGAGCGCATGCTGCGGCACACGCGGCTCTGGGTGGGCTCAGGTGTACCTGGGCGGGCTCAGGCTGTGCCCAGGCGTGCCCAGGTGTGCCCAGGTGTGCCCAGGTGTGTTCCCTGTGCCCAGGTGTGGAGGTGGCAGCGGCCAAGCGGGCGGAGGAGGAGCGCATGCTGCGGGACACGCGGCTCTGGGTGGGCTCAGGTGTACCTGGGCGGGCTCAGGCTGTGCCCAGGCGTGCCCAGGTGTGCCCAGGTGTGTTCCCTGTGCCCAGGTGTGGAGGTGGCGGCTGCCAAGCGGGCGGAGGAGGAGCGCATGCTGCGGGACACGCGCCTCTGGTTGGACTCGGGGCAGCTCCGCGACTGCCCCCACCCGGCCACCGGGGCCAGCGCGCTGCACGTGGCGGCCGCCAAGGGCTACATCGAGGTCATGAGGTGACACAAACGGGACATTTGGGGCGTTTTGGGGCATTTCGGGATTTTTTAGGATTTTTTGGGGGATTTTTTTGGGATTTTTTGGGATTTTTTAGGGATTTTTTGAGGGTTTTTTGGGGTCTGTCCCAGCGGGGCCAGCGCGCTGCACGTGGCATCGCCGAGGGCTGCATCGAGGTCATGAGGTGACACAAACGGGCAATTTGGGGCATTTTGGGGCATTTTGGGATTTTTTAGGATTTTTTGGGATTTTTTAGGATTTTTTGGGGGTTTTTTGTGGATTTTTTGGGATTTTTTAGGGATTTTTTGAGGGTTTGTTTGGGGTCTGTCCCACCGGGGCCAGCGCGCTGCACGTGGCATCGCCAAGGGCTACATCGAGGTCATGAGGTGACACAAACGGGACATTTGGGGCATTTTGGGGGCATTTCGGGGTTTTGGGGTTTTTTAGGATTTTTTGGGGAATTTTTTAGGGATTTTTTGGGATTTTTTAGGGATTTTTTGAGGGTTTTTGGGGTCTGTCCCACCGGGGCCAGCGCGCTGCACGTGGCGGCCGCCAAGGGCTGCATCGAGGTCATGAGGTGACACAAACGGGACATTTGGGGCATTTTGGGGCATTTTGGGATTTTTTAGGATTTTTTGGGATTTTTTAGGATTTTTTGGGGGTTTTTTGTGGATTTTTTGGGATTTTTTAGGGATTTTTTGAGGGTTTGTTTGGGGTCTGTCCCACCGGGGCCAGCGCGCTGCACGTGGCATCGCCAAGGGCTACATCGAGGTCATGAGGTGACACAAACGGGACATTTGGGGCATTTTGGGGGCATTTCGGGGTTTTGGGGTTTTTTAGGATTTTTTGGGGAATTTTTTAGGGATTTTTTGGGATTTTTTAGGGATTTTTTGAGGGTTTTTGGGGTCTGTCCCACTGGGGCCAGCGCGCTGCACGTGGCGGCCACCAAGGGCTGCATCGAGGTCGTGAGGTGACACAAAAGGGGACTTTGGGGCATTTTGGGGCATTTTGGGATTTTTTAGGATTTTTTAGTGATTTTTTGTGTTACCTGAGGTGATTTTGGGTCCCCTGAGGGTGGGGTTGGGTTACACGTGGGAGGTTTTTGCTCACCTCTGGTTGGTTTTGGTTCACCTGAGCTGGTTTTGGGTTTCCTTGGAGTCGTTTTGGGGTCACTTCAGGTGGTTTTTGTGTGACTTCAGGTGATTTTGGGGTGATTTTTGGGTGATTTTAGGAGATTTTTGGGTGATTTTAGGTGATTTTGGTGACTTCAGGAGATTTTGGGGTGACTAGGTGACTTTTGTGTGACTTTGGGTGATTTTTGGGTGACTCTGGGTGGTTTTTGGGTGACTTTAGCTGGTTTTTGAGTGACTTCAGGTGATTTTTGGGTGACTTTGGGTGATTTTTGGTGGTTTTTGGGTGACTTCAGGGGATTTTTGGGTGACTTTAAATGATTTTTGGGTGACTCTGGGTGGGTTTTGGGTGACTTTGGATGATTTTGGGATGACTTTAGGTGGTTTTTGAGTGACTCTGGGTGATTTTTGGGTGACTGGGTGGTTTTTGCCCACTCTGGGTGGTTTTTGTGTCACTCTGGGTGGGTTTTGCCCACTCTGGGTGGTTTTTGAGTGACTTTAGATGAATTTTGGGTCACTCTGGGTGGGTTTTTGCCCACTCTGGGTGGGTTTTGCCCACTCTGGGTGGGTTTTGAGTCACTTTAGATGAATTTTGGGTCACTCTGAGTGGTTTTGTCCACCCTGGGTGGTTTTTGGGTGAATCTGGGTGGGTTTTGAGTCACTTTAGATGAATTTTGAGTGACTCTGGCTGGTTTTTTGCCCACTCTGGGTGGTTTTTGCCCACTCTGGGTGGTTTTTGTGTCACTCTGGGTGGGTTTTGCCCACTCTGGGTGGGTTTTGAGTCACTTCAGATGAATTTTGGGTGACTCTGGCTGGGTTTTGCCCACTCTGGGTGGTTTTTGCCCACTCTGGGTGGTTTTGTCCACCCTGGGTGGTTTTTGGGTGACTCTGGGTGGTTTTTGAGTGACTTTAGATGAATTTTGAGTGACTCTGGCTGAGTTTTTGCCCACTCTGGGTGGGTTTTGGGTGACTCTGGGGGGTTTTTGCCCACTCTGAGTGGGTTTCAGGTGACTCTGGGTGGGTTTTTGCCCACTCTGGCTGGTTTTGAGTCACTTTAGATGAATTTTGAGTGACTCTGGGTGGTTTTTGAGTGACTTTAGATGAATTTTGAGTGACTCTGGGTGGTTTTTGCCCACTCTGGCTGGTTTTTGCCCACTCTGGCTGGGTTTTGAGTCACTTTAGATGAATTTTTAGTGACTCTGGGTGGGTTTTTGCCCACTCTGGGTGGGGTTTTTCCCACTCTGGCTGGTTTTTGCCCACTCTGGGTGGGTTTTGGGTGACTCTGGGGGTTTTTTGGGTGACTCTGAGTGGGTTTCAGGTGACTCTGGGTGGGTTTTGCCCACTCTGGGTGGTTTTGAGTCACTTTAGATGAATTTTGAGTGACTCTGGGTGGTTTTTGAGTGACTTTAGATGAACTTTGGGTGACTCTGGGTGGGTTTTTGTCCACCCTAGGTGGTTTTTGCCCACTCTGGGTGGGTTTTGAGTCACTTTAGATGAATTTTGGGTGACTCTGGGTGGGTTTTTGCCCACTCTGGGTGGTTTTTGCCCACTCTGGGTGGGTTTTGAGTCACTTTAGATGAATTTTGGGTGACTCTGGCTGGTTTTTGCCCACTCTGGGTGGGTTTTGCCCACTCTGGGTGGGTTTTTGCCCACTCTGGGTGGGTTTTTGCCCCCAGGCTGCTGCTGGCCGCGGGCTACGACCCCGACGTGCGGGACAAGGACGGGTGGACGCCGCTGCACGCGGCCGCGCACTGGGGCGTGGAGGAGGCGTGCCGGCTACTGTGCGAGCACCTGTGCGACATGAGCCCCCAGAACAACGTGGTGAGAACAAAACCGGGGAAATTGGGATTTATTGGGGATTTTTGGGGATTTTTGGGGAGTTTTTGGGGTTTTTTGGGGGATTTTTGGGGATTTTTGGGGCTGGTTTTTGGGGCTGGTTTTGGATAGTTTTGGGGGATTTTTGGGGAATTTTTTGGGGAATTTTTTTGGGATTTTTGGAGGTTTTTTGAGGGATTTTTGGGGTGGTTTTTGGGGATTCTTTGAGGGATTTTTGGGGTGGTTTATGGGTTTCTTTGGGGGAATTTTTGGGGTGGTTTTTGGGGATTCTTTGAGGGATTTTTGGGGATTTTTTGAGGGATTTTTGGGGTGGTTTTTGGGGCTGGATTTGGATGGTTTAGGGGGATTTTTGGGCTGGCTTTTGGGGATTTTTGGGGATTTTGGGGGTGGTTTTTGGGGATTTTTTGAGGGATTTTTGGGGATTTTTGGGGATTTTGGGGGATTTTTGGGGTGGTTTTTGGGGTGTTTTGGGGTTTGGGGCGTGCCGGCTGCTGTGCGAGCACCTGTGCGACATGAGCCCCCAGAACAACGTGGTGAGAACAAAACCAGGCGAAATTGGGATTTATTGGGCATTTTTGGGGGATTTTTGGGGATTTTTGGGGAATTTTTGGGGGATTTTTTGAGGGATTTTTGGGGTGGTTTTGGGGGTTTTTTGGGGGGATTTTGGGGGTGGTTTTTGGGGATTTTTTTCGGGATTTTTTGAGGGATTTTTGGGGTGGTTTTGGGGGATTTTTGGGGGATTTTTGGGGTGGTTTTTGGGGTGTTTTGGGGGTTTGGGGCGTGCCGGCTGCTGTGCGAGCACCTGTGCGACATGAGCCCCCAGAACAAGGTGGTGAGAACAAAACCGGGCGAAATTGGGATTTATTGGGCATTTTTGGGGGATTTTTGGGGAGTTTTGGGGATTTTTGGGGATTTTTCAGGGATTTTTGGGGTGGTTTTTGGGGAGTTTTTTGGGGAATTTTTTGGGGATTTTTGGGGAATTTTTGGGGGGATTTTTTGAGGGATTTTTGGAGGTTTTTTGAGGGATTTTTGGGGTGGTTTTGGGGTTTTTTTGGGGGGATTTTGGGGGTGGTTTTTGGGGATTTTTTCGGGATTTTTTTCGGGATTTTTGGGGTGGTTTTGGAGGATTTTTGAGGGATTTTTGGGGTGGTTTTTGGGGTGTTTTGGGGTTTGGGCCGTGCCGGCTGCTGTGCGAGCACCTGTGCGACATGAGCCCCCAGAACAACGTGGTGAGAACAAAACCGGGCGAAATTGGGATTTATTGGGGATTTTTGGTGATTTTTGGGGTGGTTTTTGGGGATTTTTGGGGGATTTTTGAGGGATTTTTGGGGATTTTGGGGGATTTTTGGGGGATTTTTGGGGTGGTTTTTGGGGAGTTTTTTGGGGAATTTTTTGGGGATTTTTGTGGTGGTTTTTGGGGATTTTTTGGGGAATTTTTGAGGGATTTTTGGGGTGTTTTGGGGTGTTTTGGGGTTTGGGGCGTGCCGGCTGCTGTGCGAGCACCTGTGCGACATGAGCCCCCAGAACAACGTGGTGAGAACAAAACCGGGGAAATTGGGATTTATTGGGGATTTTTGGGGATTTTTGGGGTGGTTTTTGGGGTTTTTTGGGGGATTTTTGGGGATTTTTGGGGCTGGTTTTTGGGGCTGGTTTTGGATAGTTTTGGGGGATTTTTGGGGAATTTTTTGGGGAATTTTTTTGGGATTTTTGGAGGTTTTTTGAGGGATTTTTGGGGTGGTTTTTGGGGATTCTTTGAGGGATTTTTGGGGTGGTTTATGGGTTTCTTTGGGGGAATTTTTGGGGTGGTTTTTGGGGATTCTTTGAGGGATTTTTGGGGATTTTTTGAGGGATTTTTGGGGTGGTTTTTGGGGCTGGATTTGGATGGTTTAGGGGGATTTTTGGGCTGGCTTTTGGGGATTTTTTGGGATTTTTGGGGAATTTTTGGGGGATTTTTTGAGGGATTTTTGGGGTGGTTTTGGGGGTTTTTTGGGGGGATTTTGGGGGTGGTTTTTGGGGTGTTTTGGGGGTTTGGGGCGTGCCGGCTGCTGTGCGAGCACCTGTGCGACATGAGCCCCCAGAACAAGGTGGTGAGAACAAAACCAGGCGAAATTGGGATTTTTGGGGATTTTTGGGGGATTTTTGGGGTGGTTTTTGGGGATTTTTGGGGGATTTTTGGGGATTTTTGAGGGATTTTTGGGGTGGTTTTTGGGGTGTTTTGGGGTTTGGGGCGTGCCGGCTGCTGTGCCAGCCCCTGTGCGACATGAGCCCCCAGAACAACGTGGTGAGAGCGCAGCCGGGGGAAATTGGGATTTTGGGGATTTTTGGGGATTTTTGGGGATTTATTGGGGAATTTTGGGGATTTTTGAGGGATTTTTGGGGTGGTTTTTGAGGGTGTTTTTGGATGGTTTTGGGGGATTTTTAGGATGGTTTTTGAGGAGTTTTCTGGGGAATTTTTGGGAGATTTTTGGGGGTTTTCTGAGGGATTTTTGGGGAATTTTTGGGGGAATTTTTGGGGTGGTTTTTGGGGCTGTTTTTGGATGGTTTGGGGGATTTTTGGGCTGGCTTTTGGAGAGTTTTTTGGGGAATTTTTGGGGATTTTTGTGGTGGTTTTTGGGGAATTTTTGGGAATTTTTGAGGGATTTTTTGGGGATTTTTTGAGGGATTTTTGGGGGGGTTTCTGGGGCTGGTTTTGGATGGTTGGGGGGAATTTTTGGGCTGGTTTTTGGGGAGTTTTTGGGGGATTTTAGGGGGATTTTTGGGCTGGTTTTTGGGGAGGTTTTTGGGGAATTTTTGGGGATTTTTGTGGTGGTTTTTGGGGCTTTTTTTGGGGATTTTTGAGGGATTTTTGGGGTGGTTTTTGGGGATTTTTTTGGGGAATTTTTTTGGGATTTTTTGAGGGATTTTTGGGGTGGTTTCTGGGGATTTTTGAGGGATTTTTTGGGGGATTTTTGGGGTGGTTTTGGGGAGTTTTTTGGGGAATTTTTGGGGATTTTTGTGGTGGTTTTTGGGTATTTTTTTAGAATTTTTGGGGATTATTTTGAGGGATTTTTGGGGTGGTTTTTGGGGCTGTTTTTGGATGGTTTGGGGGGATTTTGGGGCTGGTTTCTGGGGAGTTTTTTGGGGAATTTTTTGGGGATTTTGGGGGGATTTTTGGGGAGTTTTTGGGGATTTTTTGGGGATTTTTGGGGATTTTTGGGGTGGTTTTTGGGGCTGGTTTTGGATAGTTTTGGGGGATTTTTGGGGAATTTTTGGGGGATTTTTTGGGGAATTTTGGGGATTTTTTTGGGGATTTTTGAGGGATTTTTGGGGTGGTTTTTGGGGTGTTTTGGGGGTTTGGGCCGTGCCGGCTGCTGTGCGAGCACCTGTGCGACATGAGCCCCCAGAACAACGTGGTGAGAATAAAACCGGGGAAATTGGGATTTTTCGGGATTTTTTGGGATTTTTTGGGGATTTTTGGGGTGGTTTTTGGGGATTTTTGGGGTTTTTTTGGGGGATTTTTGGGGATCCTTTGAGGGATTTTTGGGGTGGTTTTTGGGGATTTTTTGAGGGATTGTTGGGGTGGTTTTTGGGGCTGTTTTTGGATGGTTTGGGAGGATTTTTGGGCTGGCTTTTGGGGAGTTTTTTGGGGAATTTTTGAGGGATTTTTGTGGTGGTTTTTGGGGATATTTTTGGGATTTTTTGGGGATTTTTTGAGGGATTGTTGGGGTGCTTTTTGGGGCTGGTTTTGGATGGTTTGGGGGATTTTTGGGCTGGCTTTTGGGGAATTTTTTTGGGGAATTTTTGGGGATTTTTTGGGGGATTTTTTTGGTTTTTTTGGGGTGGTTTTTGGGGATTTTTTTTGGGATTTTTGGGCTGGTTTTTGGGGAGGTTTTTGGGGATTTTTTGGGGATTTTTTTTGGGATTTTTGTGGTGGTTTTTGGGGATTTTTTGAGGGATTTTCGGGGTGGTTTTTGGGGCTGGTTTTGGATGGTTTGGGGGAATTTTTGGGCTGGCTTTTGGGGAGTTTTTGGGGGATTTTGGGGGGTTTTTTGAGGGATTTTTTGGGGTGTTTTTTGGGGATTTTTTGGGGATTTTTGGGCTGTTTTTTGGGGATTATTGGGGGGATTTTTGGGGTGATTTTGGGAGGTTTTGGGACAGTTTCTGGCCGTGTCCCTGGCAGGGGCAGCGTCCCTGTGACCTGGCCGATGAGGAGACCCTGCCCCTGCTGGAGGAGCTGCAGCGCAGGCAGATCCACGTGAGAGCCCAAAACCCTCAGATTCGCCCCAAAAACACCCAAAATCACCACAAAAACACCCAAAATCACCCCAAAATCCACAGATTCGCTCCAAAAACACCCAAAATCACCCCAAAATTCAGCCCCAAACCCTCAAATTCAGACCAAGCCACAGAAAACTGCCCCGAAATCTCCCCCAGAAATCCCCAAAATGCCCCAAACTGCCCAAATTCCCCCAAAATCCCCCAAAGTGCCCCCCCGGACCCCTCCCCCGTTCCGGGGTCCCCGGGGGCTCCCCGTGACCGCCCCTCCCCCTCCCCTCCCCTCCCCCCCCCAGCTGCGCCGGCAGAAGGACCCGGGGGCCCCTCCCCCACCCCCGGCAGCCACCGAGGGAGCCCCTCCCCCCACGGGGGGCAGCAAACAGCGACGGTGAGAGCCCGAAATAACCCCAAAATAACCCAAAATAACCCCAAAATAACCCCAAAATTACCCCAAAATAACCCCAAAATAACCCCAAAATAACCCCAAAATTACCCCAAAATAACCCCAAAATAACCCCAAAAATAACCCAGGATGGCCCCAAAAATAACCCCAAAAATAACCCCAAAAATAACCCGGGATGGCCCCAAAGTACCCCAAAAATAACCCCAAAAATAACCCGGGATGGCCCCAAAATAACCCCAAAATAACCCCAAAATAACCCCAAAAATATCCCAAAAATAACCCCAAAAATAACCCGGGATGACCCCAAAAATAACCCCAAAGTAACCCCAAAAATAACCCCAAAAATAACCCCAAAGTAACCCCAAAAATAACCCCAAAATAACCCCAAAAATAACCCCAAAATAACCCGGGATGGCCCCAAAAATAACCCCAAAATAACCCCAAAATAACCCCAAAAATAACCCCAAAATAACCCCAAAAACAACCCCAAAATAACCCCAAAAATAACCCCAAAAGTAACCCCAAAATAACCCCGAAATAACCCCGAAATAACCCCGAAATAACCCCAAAAATAACCCGGGATGGCCCCAAAGTAACCCCAAAAATAACCCCAAAATAACCCCAAAATAACCCGGGATGGCCCCGAAATAACCCCAAAATAACCCCAAAAATAACCCGGGATGGCCCCGAAAGTACCCCCAAAACAACGGGATCGCCCCAAAAATAAACCCAAAGGATACCCCCAAAAATGTCCGGAATCCCCCCAAAAATAAACCCAAACTATACCCCCAAAAATGTCCATGATCGCCCCAAAAATAACCCCAGAAATGTCCCCAAAATACCCCCAAAAACAACGGAATCACCCCAAAAATGAACCCTAAATATACCCCAAACCACCCTGAAATTACCCCAAAAATAAATCCTGAAAATACCCCAAAACCACCCTGAAATTACCCCAAAAATAACCCCAGAAATGTCCCCAAAATACCCCCAAAAATGCTGGAATTGCCCCAAAAATAAACCCGAAGTATAGCCCCAAAAATGTCCGGAATCACCCCAAAAATAACCCCAGAAATGTCCCCAAAATACCCCCAAAAAACATTTTTGGGAATCGCCCCAAAAATAAACCCAAAGGATACCCCCAAAAATCTCCACAATTACCCCAAAAATAACCCCTGAAAATACCCCAAAACCACCCGGAAATTACCCCAAAAAAAAATCCTGAAAATCCCCAGAAAATGCCCCCAAAATCCCCAGAAAACGCCCCCAAAATCCCCCCCAAAATCCCCATTTTTTCACCGAATTTCCCCGTTTTTTCGCCCAAACTGAAATGTTTATATTCTATAATTTCTATTTTTGCCCAAATTTGCCATTTTAAATCCCCATTTTTTCACCGAATTTCCCCGTTTTTTCGCCCAAACTGAAATGTTTATAATCTATAATTTGTATTTTTGCCCGAATTTGCCGTTTTTCCCCTCAGAACGTCGGTGTCCCGCCGCAGCTCCCGGGAGCAGCCCCAGACCCCCATTTTCCCCCCAAAATCCCCATTTTCCCCCTAAAATCCCCATTTTTTCACCGAATTTCCCCGTTTTTTCGCCCAAACTGAAGTTATCATTTATATAATTTTTATTTTTTCCCGAATTTGCCGTTTTTCCCCTCAGCACCTCGGTGTCCCGCCGCAGCTCCCGGGAGCAGCCTCAGACCGCCATTATTGCCCCTAAAATCCCCATTTTTTCACCGAATTTCCCCGTTTTTTCACGGAATTTCCCCGTTTTTTCGCCCAAACTGAAATGTTTATATTCTATAATTTGTATTTTTGCCCAAATTTGCCGTTTTTCCCCTCAGCACCTCGGTGTCCCGCCGCAGCTCCCGGGAGCAGCCCCAGACCGCCATTATTGCCCCTAAAATCCCCATTTTTTCACCGAATTTCCCCGTTTTTTCACGGAATTTCCCCGTTTATTCGCCCAAACTGAAATGTTTATAATCTATAATTTGTATTTTTGCCCAAATTTGCCGTTTTTCCCCTCAGCACCTCGGTGTCCCGCCGCAGCTCCCGGGAGCAGCCCCAGACCCCCATTATTGCCCCTAAAATCCCCATTTTCCCCCTAAAATCCCCATTTTTTCGCCGAATTTCCCCGTTTTTTCGCCCAAACTGAAATGTTTTTAATCTATAATTTGTATTTTTGCCCAAATTTGCCGTTTTTCCCCTCAGCACCTCGGTGTCCCGCCGCAGCTCCCGGGAGCAGCCCCAGACCGCCATTATTGCCCCTAAAATCCCCATTTTTTCACCGAATTTCCCCGTTTTTTCACGGAATTTCCCCGTTTTTTCGCCCAAACTGAAATGTTTATAATGTATAATTTTTATTTCTGCCCGAATTTGCCGTTTTTCCCCTCAGAACGTCGGTGTCCCGCCGCAGCTCCCGGGAGCAGCCCCAGACCCCCATTATTGCCCCTAAAATCCCCATTTTCCCCCTAAAATCCCCATTTTTTCACCGAATTTCCCCGTTTTTTCACGGAATTTCCCCGTTTATTCGCCCAAACTGAAATGTTTATAATGTATAATTTTTATTTCTGCCGGAATTTGCCGTTTTTTCCCCTCAGAACGTCGGTGTCCCGCCGCAGCTCCCGGGAGCAGCTCCAGACCGCCATTATTGCCCCTAAAATCCCCGTTTTTTCACCGAATTTCCCCGTTTTTTCACGGAATTTCCCCGTTTTTTCGCCCAAACTGAAATGTTTATAATGTATAATTTTTATTTCTGCCCGAATTTGCCGTTTTTCCCCTCAGAACGTCGGTGTCCCGCCGCAGCTCCCGGGAGCAGCCCCAGACCGCCATTATTGCCCCTAAAATCCCCATTTTTTCACCGAATTTCCCCGTTTTTTCACGGAATTTCCCCGTTTTTTCGCCCAAACTGAAATGTTTATAATGTATAATTTTTATTTCTGCCCGAATTTGCCGTTTTTCCCCTCAGAACGTCGGTGTCCCGCCGCAGCTCCCGGGAGAAGCTGTCGCTGCTGCAGGCCCGGGAGCGGGTGGGGGAGGGGGCGCTGCCCCCCCCCCTCAGCCCCCCGGGAGGGGGCGGGGCCGAGAGCGACGAGGGCGGGGCCAGCGAGGGGGAGGGGCCGGAGGGGGAGCCCCGCCCCCAGGCGGGGGGTGAGCGGGGGGAGGGGAAAACGCGAAATTGGGAAAAAAACGGGGAAAAAAAATGGGAATTTTGGGCGGGAAGATTGATTGGAGATCTTGGGATCAAAAATTGGGATTTTGGGGGGTGATTGGGGTTAAAAAAGGGAATTTTGGATGAAAAAAGTGAATTTTGGGTGAAAAATGGGGATGTGGTAAAATGGGGATTTGGCGAAAATTGGGGGTTTAAGGGAGAAATGGAATGTGGGGAGAAAAAAGTGAATTTGGGGTGAAAAAAGTGAATTTTGGGTGAAAAATGGGAATATGGGGACGTGGTAAAATGGGGGTTTGGCGAAAATTGGGGGTTTAAGGGAGAAATGGAATCTGGGGAGAAAAAAGTGAATTTTGGGTGAAAAAAGTGAATTTTGGGTGAAAAATGGGGACGTGGTAAAATGGGGGTTTGGCGAAAATTGGGGGTTTAAGGGAGAAATGGAATCTGGGGAGAAAAAAGGGAATTTTGGGGTGAAAAAAGTGAATTTTGGGTGAAAAAAGTGAATTTTGGGGTGAAAAATGGGGGCGTGGTAAAATGGGGATTTGGCGAAAATTGGGGGTTTAAGGGAGAAATGGAATGTGGGGAGAAAAAAGGGAATTTTGGGTGAAAAAAGTGAATTTTGGGTGAAAAATGGGAATATGGGGACGTGGTAAAATGGGGGTTTGGCGAAAATTGGGGGTTTAAGGGAGAAATGGAATCTGGGGAGAAAAAAGTGAATTTGGGGTGAAAAAAGTGAATTTTGGGTGAAAAATGGGAATATGGGGACGTGGTAAAATGGGGATTTGGCGAAAATTGGGGGTTTAAGGGAGAAATGGAATCTGGGGAGAAAAAAGGGAATTTTGGGGGGGAAAAATTGGGATTTGGGGTGGAAAAATGGAGATTATAGGGGGAAAAAATGGGCATTTTGGACAAAGCAATGGGAATTTGACGGGAAATGGGGATTTTTGGGAAAAATGGGGATTTTGGGCTGGTTTGGATGGAAAGAAGTGAATTTTGGGTGGGAAAAGGGGAATTTGGGGCAGAAAATGGAGTTTTGGGGGGGTTTTTGGGGAATCTTTGTGGATTTTGGGGATTTTTGGGGATATTTTGGGAGGGGGCGGGGTCTCTCACTGCCCCTCCCCCTCCCCTTTCAGACTCCCCCGAGGCTCCGCCCCCCAACGGCCCCTCCCCCCCACTGCCGGTAAGGCCCCTCCCCCCTCCCTCCATAAATGGGCAAAGGGGCGGGGCCCGGGCGAGGCCCCGCCCCCACCGCCCCCCCAGCCCCCCCCCGGGGCTCTCTGCAGGTCCGGCTCCCTGGGGGCGTGGCCAGGCCGCGCCCGGGACACGCCCCCCGCCCAGGCCCCGCCCCCCGTGCGCCGCTCCGCCTCCTCCCCGCGCCTGCAGGCCCCGCCCACGGTGAGGCCACGCCCCTTTTGGTACCAGCCACGCCCCTTCCTGAGCTTGGCCACGCCCCCTCACGGCCCCTCCCCCCGCAGGGTTCGGAGCCCCCCGGCCGCCCCTCCCCCACCCAGAGACCCCCCAGGTGAGCAGAGGGGGAGGGGCTGAAAGGGGGCGGGGCCTAAAGTGGGAGGGGCTTGATTTGTGGGGGTTGAATGTGGGAGGGGCTTTTAAAGGGCGGGGCTTAGAGGGGAGGGGCTTTAAAAGGGGAGGGGTTTGAGTGGGGAGGAGCTTAAAGGGGCGGAGCCTAAAACTAGGCGGGGCTTAAAAGGGGTGGGGTTAAATTGGGGTGGGGCTTAAAGGGGAGGGGCCTAAATCAGGGAGGGGCATAAAAGGGAGGGGCCTAAAGAGGAGGGGCCTAAATCGGGGAGGGGCCTAAAAGGGCGGGGCCTAAAGAGGAGGGGCCTAAATAAGGGAGGGGCATTAAAGGGCGGGGCCTAAATCAGGGAGGGGCATTAAAGGGCGGGGTTTAGGTGGGAGGGGCTTCGCATGGGTGGGGTTTTAAATGGGAAGGGCTGAAAAGGGGAGGGGCTTCCAATGGGAGCGGCTGATGCTTGCGCCCCTCCCCCACAGCCCCTCCCCCGCCCCGCCCGGAGCCCCCCGGGACCCCCCCGAGCCGAGGGTGCGCAGGTGAGGCCCCGCCCCCACCCCAAAACACCCTGGGACCCCCAAAAATACCCAAAAACCCCCTGGGACCCCCAAAAATCCCCAAATACCCACCTGGGACCCCCAAAAATACCCAAAAACCCCCTGGGACGTCCAAAAATACCCAAAAACCCCCCTAGGACCCCCAAAAATACCCAAAACCCCACCTGGGACCCCCAAAAATACCAAAAAACGCACCTGGGACCCCCAAAAATCCCCAAAACCCCCCTGGGACGTCCAAAAATACCCAAAAATCCCACCTGGGACCCCCAAAAATACCCAAAAACCCCCCTAGGACCCTCAAAAATACCCAAAAATCCCACCTGGGACCCCCAAAAATACCCAAAAATCCCACCTGGGACCCCCAAAATCCCCAAACACCCACCTGGGACCCCCAAAATTCCCCAAAAAAAAACCCTGGGACCCCCAAAATCCCCCCTGGGACCTCCAAAAATACCCAAAAATCCCACCTGGGACCCCCAAAATCCCCAAACACCCACCTGGGACCCCCAAAAATACGCAAAAGTTCCCCCCAAACTTCCTCAAACCCCATTTTTTTCTCCCATTCCTCCCCACAATCCGCATTTTCCCCCCAAATCCCCATTTTACCCCAAAATCCCCATTTTTCTGCCCAAAATCGCCATTGGTCCCCCTAAAATCCCCATTTTCCCCACACAATCCCCATTTTTCTGCTCAAAATCCCCATTTTCCCCCCACAATCCCCATTATTCTCCCCAAAATCCTCATTTTTCTGCCCAAAATCCCCATTTTCCCCCTAAAATCCCCATTTTTGTGCGGAAAATCCCCATTTTTCTCCACATAATTCCCATTTTTCCCCCCACAATCCCCATTTTTCTCCCCAAAATCCCCATTTTCACCCCACAATCCCCATTTTCCCCACACAATCCCCATTTTTCTGCCCAAAATCCCCATTTGTCCCCCTAAAATCCCCATTTTTCTGCCCAAAATTCCCATTTGTCCCCCTAAAATCCCCATTTCCCCCCACAATCCCCATTTGTCCCCACACAATCCCCATTTTTCTGCTCAAATCCCCATTTTTCTGCCCAAAATCCCCATTTCCCCCTAAAATCCCAATTTTTCTGCCCAAAATCCCCATTTGTCCCATTAAAATCCTCATTTCCCCTCACAATCCCCATTTGTCCCCACACAATCCCCATTTTCCCCCCAAATCCCCATTTTTCTCTCCACAATCCCCATTTTCGTGCCCAAAATCCCCATTTGTCCCCCTAAAATCCCAATTTTCGTGCCCACAATCCCCATTTTTCCCCCCACAATCCCCAATTTTCCCCCCAAATCCCCATTTTCTCCCCACAATCCCCATTTTTCCCCCCACAATCCCCATTTTCGTGCCCAAAATCCCCATTTTTCCCCCCACAATCCCAATTTTCCCCCCAAATCCCAATTTTCCCCCCAAATCCCCATTTTCCCCCCACAATCCCCATTTTTATCTCCACAATCCCCATTTTCCCCCCACAATCCCCATTTTCCCCCCACATTCCCCATTTTCCCCCCTAAAATCCCAATTTTTGTGCCCACAATCCCCATTTTCGTGCCCACAATCCCCATTTTTCCCCCCACAATCCCAATTTTCCCCCCAAATCCCAATTTTCCCCCCACAATCCCAATTTTCCCCCCAAATCCCCATTTTCTCCCCACAATCCCCATTTTTCCCCCCAAAATCCCCATTTTCGTGCCCAAAATCCCCATTTTTCCCCCCACAATCCCCATTTTTCCCCCCCAAACCCCCATTTTCCCCCTAAAATCCCCATTTTTCCCCCCACAATCCCCATTTTCCCCCTAAAATCCCCATTTTCCCCCCACAATCCCCATTTTCCCCCCACATTCCCCATTTTCCCCCCTAAAATCCCAATTTTTGTGCCCACAATCCCCATTTTTGTGCCCAAAACCCCCATTTTCCCCCCACAATCTCCGTTGTCCCCCTAAAATCCCCAGTTTTGTGCTCAAAATTGCGATTTTTCCCCCTAAAATCCCCATTTTCCTCCCAAAATCCCCGTTTTTCCCCCTAAAACCCCAATTTTTGTGCCCACAATCCCCATTTTTGTGCCGAAAATCCCAATTTCTGTGCCCAAAATCCCAATTTTTGTCCACACAATCCCCATTTTCCCCCATTTTCCCCGCAGGCCGTTCCAGCCGCCCGCCCGTGACGAGGAGTCGGAGTCGCAGCGCAAGGCGCGGAGCCGCCTGATGCGGCAGGCGCGGAGAGCGACGCAGGTGGGACCAAAACCCCCCGAATCCACCCCAAATCCACCCCAAAAATATCCCAAAACTGCCCCAAACCCACCTCAAGGTCACCCCAAAAAACGGCCCCAAACCCCCCTCAGAGTCACCCCAAAAACTGCCCCAGACCCACCTCAAGGTCACCCCAAAAAACGGCCCCAGACCCACCTCAGAGTCACCCCAAAACTGCCCCAAACCCCCCTCAGAGTCACCCCAAAACTGCCCCAGACCCACCTCAGAGTCACCCCAAAAACTGCCCCAAACCCCCCTCAGAGTCACCCCAAAACTGCCCCAAACCCACCTCAGAGTCACCCCAAAAACTGCCCCAAACCCCCCTCAGAGTCACCCCAAAACTGCCCCAGACCCACCTCAGTCACCCCAAAACTGCCCCAGACCCACCTCAGAGTCACCCCAAAACTGCCCCAAACCCCCCTCAGAGTCACCCCAAAAAACGGCCCCAGACCCCCCCTCAGAGTCACCCCAAAACTGCCCCAGACCCCCCTCAGAGTCACCCCAAAAACGGCCCCAAACCCCCCTCAGGGTCACCCCAAAACTGCCCCAAACCCCCCTCAGGGTCACCCCAAAACTGCCCCAAACCCCCCTCAGAGTCACCCCAAAAACTGCCCCAAACCCACCTCAGAGTCACCCCAAAACTGCCCCAAACCCACCTCAGAGTCACCCCAAAACTGCCCCAGACCCACCTCAGAGTCACCCCAAAAACTGCCCCAAACCCACCTCAGAGTCACCCCAAAAAACGGCCCCAAAATCCGCCCAGGGCCCGGAGCCGCCTGGCAGCACAAGGGGACCAAAAACTGCCAAAATCACCCCAAAATTCACCTCAAATCCAGCAAAATAATGCCCCAAAAACGGCCCCGAAATCTCCTAATAATCACCCAAAAACTGCCCCAAAATCACCAAAAAAAAACTGCCTCCAAAACTGCCCTAAAAACACCCCAAAATCCCCCCAAAAATACCCCAAAATTCACGTCCCAAAATTGTCACGAAGCCCACCCAAAATCCCCCCAAAATGCCCTAAAAACGCCCCAAAATGCCCCCAAAACTGCCCCAAAATCCCCCCAGATGTGCCCCAAAACTGCCCCAAAATCCCCCCAAAACTGCCCCAAAATCCCCCCCAAAATCTGCCCCAAAATCCCCCCAAAAATGCCCCAAAATCCCCCCAGATGTGCCCCAAAATCTGCCCCAAAACTGCCCCAAAATCCCCCCAGATGTGCCCCAAAATCTGCCCCAAAATCCCCCCAAAAAATGCCCCAAAATCCCCCCAAAAAATGCCCCAAAATCTGCCCCAAAATCCCCCCAAAAATGCCCCAAAATCCCCCCAAAAATTCCCCAAAATGGCCCCAAAATCTCCCCCAAAATCCCCCCAGATGTGCCCCAAAAATGCCCCAAAACCCCCAAAAATGCCCCAAAATCCCCCAAAAATGCCCCAAAATGGCCCCAAAATCTCCCCCAAAATCCCCCCAGATGTGCCCCAAAAATGCCCCAAAATCCCCCCAAAAAATGCCCCAAAATCTGCCCCAAAATCCCCCCAAAACTGCCCCAAAATTCCCCCAGATGTGCCCCAAAAATGCCCCAAAATCCCCCCAAAATCTCCCCCAAAATCCCCCCAAAATCCCCCCAAAAAATGCCCCAAAATCTGCCCCAAAACTGCCCCAAAATCCCCCCAGATGTGCCCCAAAAAATGCCCCAAAATGCCCCAAAATCCCCCCAAAATCTGCCCCAAAATCCCCCCCAAAAATGCCCCAAAATCTGCCCCAAAATCCCCCCAGTTGTGCCCCAAAAATGCCCCAAAATCCCCCCAAAATGCCCCAAAATGCCCCAAAATCCCCCCAAAAAATGCCCCAAAATCCCCCCAAAAATGCCCCAAAAAGGCCCCAAAATCTGCCCCAAAATCCCCCCAAAACTGCCCCAAAATCCCCCCAAAAATGCCCCAAAAAGGCCCCAAAATCTGCCCCAAAATCCCCCCAAAACTGCCCCAAAATCCCCCCAAAATGCCCCAAAATGGCCCCAATTCACCCCAAACGCCCCCGTGACCCCTGGCTGACCCCTGACCCCTGCATGACCCCAGGGCGTGACCCTGACGGAGCTGAGGGCGGCGGAGCAGGGGATTGGCCGAGCCGCCGAGGGGCGTGGCCAGGAGCAGCCAATCAGGGACGAGGGCGGGCGGGAGCCGGCCGTGAGTGTTTGGGGGGGATTTGGGGAAAATTTGGGGAAATTCAGGAAAATTTGGGGAAAATTGGGGAAATTTGGGGAGAATTTGGGGAAATTTGGGGGAATTTGGGGAAAATTGGGGAGATTTGGGGAGAATTTGGGGAAATTTGGGGAAATTGGGGAAAATTTGGGGAAATTTGGGGAAATTTGGGGAGAATTTGGGGAAATTTGGGGAAAATTTGGGGAGATTTTGGGGAAATTTGGGGAAAATTGGGGAAATTTGGGGAGAATTTGGGGAAATTTGGGGAAATTGGGGAAAATTTGGGGAAATTTGGGGAAAATTTGGGGGAAATTTGGGAAAATTTGGGGAAAATTTGGGGAAATTTGGGGAAATTTGGGGAGAATTTGGGGAAAATTGGGGAAATTGGGGAAAATTTGGGGAAAATTTGGGGAAATTTGGGGAAATTTGGGGGAGTTTGGGGGAATTTGGGGAAATTTGGGGAAAATTTGGGGAAATTTGGGGAAATTTGGGGAGAATTTGGGGAAAATTGGGGAAATTGGGGAAAATTTGGGGAAAATTTGGGGAAATTTGGGGAGATTTTTGGGGAAATTTGGGGAAATTTGGGGAGAATTTGGGGAAATTTGGGGAAATTTGGGGGAGTTTGGGGAAATTTGGGGAAATTTGGGGAAATTTGGGGGAGTTTGGGGAAATTTGGGGAAATTTGGGGAAAATTTGGGGAAATTTGGGGAAATTTGGGGAAATTTGGGGAAAATTTGGGGAAATTTGGGGAAATTTGGGGGAGTTTGGGGGAATTTGGGGGAAATTTGGGGAAAATTTGGGGAAATTTGGGGAAATTTGGGGGAGTTTGGGGGAATTTGGGGAAAATTTGGGGAAAATTTGGGGAAATTTGGGGAAATTTGGGGAGAATTTGGGGAAAATTGGGGAAATTGGGGAAAATTTGGGGAAAATTTGGGGAAATTTGGGGAGATTTTGGGGAAATTTGGGGAAATTTGGGGAGAATTTGGGGAAATTTGGGGAAATTTGGGGGAGTTTGGGGAAATTGGGGAAATTTGGGGAAATTTGGGGAAATTTGGGGGGAGTTTGGGGAAATTTGGGGAAATTTGGGGAAAATTTGGGGAAATTTGGGGAAATTTGGGGAAATTTGGGGAAAATTTGGGGAAATTTGGGGAAATTTGGGGAAAATTTGGGGGAAATTTGGGGAAATTTGGGGGAGTTTGGGGAAATTTGGGGAAATTGGGGAAAATTTGGGGAAATTTGGGGAAATTTGGGGAAATAAATTGGGGAAAATTTGGGGAAATTTGGGAAATTGGGGGAAAATGGTTGGGGAAATTTGGGGAAGAATTTGGGGAGAATTTGGGGAAATTTGGGGAAATTGGGGAAAATTTGGGGAAAATTGGGAAATTTGGGGAGATTTTGGGGAAATTGGGGAAATTTGGGGAGAATTTGGGGAAATTTGGGGAAATTTGGGGAGTTTGGGGAAATTGGGGAAATTTGGGGAAAATTTGGGGAAATTTGGGGAAATTTGGGGGAGTTTGGGAAATTTGGGGAAATTTGGGGAAAATTTGGGGAAATTTGGGGAAATTTGGGGAAATTTGGGGAAAATTTGGGGAAATTTGGGGAAATTTGGGGGAGTTTGGGGGAATTTGGGGAATTTGGGGAAAATTTGGGGAAATTTGGGGAAATTTGGGGGGAGTTTGGGGAAATTTGGGGAAATTGGGAAAATTTGGGGAAAATTGGGGAAATTTGGGGAAATTTGGGGGAATTTGGGAGAATTTGGAGGAATTTCGGGGATTTGGGAGGAACTGGGGGCAATTTGGGGGATTTTGGGGGGATTTTGGGGGGATTTTGAGCAGAATTCGGGGAATTTTGGTGAGTTTTGGGTGTTCTGGGGGGAATTTGGGGATTTTGGGGGTTTTTGGCTGCATTTTGTGGGATTTTGGGGAGAATTTGGGGGATTTTGGGGGGTCCTGGGTGGAGGTTGTGATTTGGGGCAGTTTGGGGGATTTTGGGGGGATTTTGGAGTTTTTTATGGATTTTTTTGGGGATTTTCGGGGGTCTCCCCCCAGGACCCCCCCCAGGTACCCCCAGGTGGCTCCGGCCCCGCCCCCACCCCGGAGGAGGCCCCGCCCCCACCCAGGTACGGGGGAATTTGGGGGAATTTGGGGCAATTTGGGGGAATTTGGGGGGTCTGGGGGGTCCTGGGTGACTTTGGAGGAATTTTGGGGGATTTAGGGGAAATTTCGGGGTCCTGGAGTGAATTTGGGGGGGGTCCTGTGTGGAATTTTGGGGTCCTGGGGTGAATTTGGGTGAATTTTGGGGGGGTCCTGGGTGGAATTTGGGGGTCCTGGGGTGAATTTGGGTGAATTTTGGGGGTTCCTGGGTGGAATTTTGGGGTCCCGGGGTGATTTTGGGGTCCCGGGGTGAATTTGGGTGAATTTTGGGGGGGTCCTGAGTGGAATTTTGGGGTCCCAGCGTGATTTTGGGGTGAATTTGGGTGAATTTGGGGTGTCCTGGGTGGAATTTTGGGGGTCCCAGGGTGATTTTGGGGTCCTGGGGTGAATTTGGGTGAATTTTGGGGGGTCCTGGGTGGAATTTTGGGGTCCTGGGGTGAATTTGGGTGAATTTTGGGGGGTCCTGGGGGTGGAATTTTGGGGGTCCCAGGGTGATTTTGGGGTCCTGGGGTGAATTTGGGTGAATTTTGGGGGGTCCTGGGTGGAATTTTGGGGTCTCAGGGTGAATTTGGGGTGAATTTGGGTGAATTTTGGGGGGTCCTGGGTGGATTTTTGGGGTCCCAGGGTGAATTTGGGTGAATTTTGGGGGGTCCTGGGGGTGGAATTTTGGGGTCCTGGGTGGAATTTTGGGGACCCGGGGTGAATTTGGGTGAATTTTGGGGTGTCCTGGGTGGAATTTTGGGGGTCCCAGGGTGATTTTGGGGTCCCGGGGTGAATTTGGGTGAATTTTGGGGGGTCCTGTGCTGATTTTGGGGGGGTCTCACCCCCTCCCCTCCCCCACAGCCACGCCCCCGCCCCTCCCCCCAACGGGCTCCGCCCCCCGCCGGCCCCGCCCTTCGATTACCAACAGGTGAGGGGGAGGGGCTTGGCAGGGGGCGGGGCTTGGTGGGGGGAGGGGCTTGGCAGGGGGCGGGGCTGGGCGGGGGGGCTTGGTGGGGGGAGGGGCTTGGCATGGGGAGGGGCTTGGGTGATAGGGGAGGGGCTTGGCGGGGGAGGGGCTTGGCAGGGGGAGGGGCTTGGGGACAGGGGAGGGGCTTGGCAGGGGGAGGGGCTTGGCAGGGGGAGGGGCTTGGGGACAGGGGAGGGGCTTGGCAGGGGGAGGGGCTTGGCAGGGGGAGGGGCTTGGCAGGGGGAGGGGCTTTGCAGGTGGGAGGGGCTTGGCGGGGGAGGGGCTTGACAGGGGGGAGGGGCTTGGCAGGTGGGAGGGGCTTGGCAGGGGGAGGGACTTGGCAGGGGGAGGGGCTTGGCAGGGGGAGGGACTTGGCAGGGGGGAGGGGCTTGGCGGGGGAGGGGCTTGGCAGGGGGAGGGGCTTGGCAGGGGGAGGGGCTTGGGGACAGGGGAGGGGCTTGGCAGGGGGAGGGGCTTGGCAGGGGAGGGGCTTGGCAGGGGGAGGGGCTTGGCAGGTGGGAGGGGCTTGGCAGGGGGAGGGGCTTGGCAGGGGGAGGGGCTTGGCAGGGGGGAGGGGCTTGGCAGGGGGAGGGGCTTGGCAGGTGGGAGGGGCTTGGCAGGGGGAGGGGCTTGGCAGGGGGAGGGGCTTGGCAGGGGGGGCGGGTTTGGCAGGGGGGAGGGGCTTGGCAGGGGGAGGGGCTTGGCAGGGGGAGGGGCTTGGGGATAGGGGAGGGGCTTGGCGGGGGGCTTGGCAGGAGGAGGGGCTTGGCGGGGGAGGGGCTTGGGAGATGGGGAGGGGCTTTGGGGCTCAACAATTTTGGAGAATTTGGGGCAATTTGGGCGATTTTGTGGAGAATTCGGGGGATTTTGGGGAGAAATTGTGGATATTGGGGGGATTGAAGGGATTTCGAGGGAGATTTGGGATGGTTTCGTCAGATTGGGGGGAATTCAGGAGATTTCTGGAACTTTGGGGAGAATATCGGGATTTGGGGACATTTGAAAGACTTTGGGGTTAAATTTGGGGTGATTTTGGGGGAATTTGGGGATTTTGGGGGGAATTTTTCAGAACTTTGGGTGAAATTTGGAGGGAGTTTTTGGAAATTTGGAGTGATTTTGGGGGAATTTGGGTGGTAATTTTGGGAGGAATTTGGGGATTTTGGGGGAAATTTTTCAGAACTTTGGGTGAAATTTGGAGGGAGATTTTGGGAATTTGGGTGGTAATTTTGGGGGAATTTGGGGGGTGATTTTGGGGGAATTTGGGGATTTGGGGGGGAATTTTTCAGCATTTGGGGTGAAATTTGGAGGGAGTTTTTGGGAATTTGGAGTGATTTTGGGGGAATTTGGGGGGTAATTTTGGGGGAATTTGGGGATTTTGGGGGAAATTTTTCAGAACTTTGGGTGAAATTTGGAGGGAGTTTTTGGGAATTTGGGTGGTAATTTTGGGGGAATTTGGGTGGTAATTTTGGGGGAATTTGGGGATTTTGGGGGCAATTTTTCAGAATTTTGGGTGAAATTTGGAGGGAGTTTTTGGGAATTTGGAGTGATTTTGGGGGTGTCTGTGGATTTTGGGGGAATTTGGGTGGTAATTTTGGGGCTCCCCAGGTTTGGGGGGGTCAGGGGGGAGCTGCCCCACCTTTTGCCCCTCCCCCCCCCAGCTGTTCCAGGAGCTTTGGGTTGAAAACGAGCGGATTCGGGAGCAGCTGCAGGAGGCGGAGCTGGCGCTGACCCAGAGCCGGCTGGAGCTCGAGAGGGTCACGCAGGTCAGGGGTCACGCTGGGGTCACGCTGGGGTCACTCAGTGGTCACTCAGTGGTCACTCGCAGTCACTCAGTGGTCACTCAGTGGTCAGTCGCGGTCACTCAATGGTCACTCAGTGGTCACTCTGGTCAGTCATGGTCACTTGGTCACTTGGTGGTCACTCAGTGGTCACTCGCAGTCACTCAGTGGTCACTCAGTGGTCAGTCATGGTCACTCAATGGTCACTCAATGGTCACTCAGTGGTCAGTCATGGTCACTCGCAGTCACTCAGTGGTCACTCAGTGGTCACTCAGTGGTCAGTCATGGTCACTCAGTGGTCACTCAATGGTCAGTGGTCAGTCACGGTCACTCAGTGGTCACTCAGTGGTCACTCAGTGGTCACTCAGTGGTCACTCAGTGCTCAGTCACGGTCACTTGGTCACTTGGTGGTCACTCAGTGGTCACTCGCAGTCACTCAGTGGTCACTCAGTGGTCAGTCATGGTCACTCAATGGTCACTCAATGGTCACTCAGTGGTCAGTCACGGTCACTCAGTGGTCACTCAGTGGTCACTCAGTGGTCACTCAGTGGTCACTCAGTGGTCAGTCATGGTCACTTGGTCACTTGGTGGTCACTCAGTGGTCACTCGCAGTCACTCAGTGGTCACTCAGTGGTCAGTCATGGTCACTCAATGGTCACTCAATGGTCACTCAGTGGTCAGTCACGGTCACTCAGTGGTCACTCAGCGGTCACTCAGTGGTCAGTCGCGGTCACTCAGTGGTCACTCAGCGGTCACTCAGTGGTCAGTCGCAGTCACTCAGTGGTCACTCAGCAGTCACTCAATGGTCACTCAGTCACTCAGTGGTCAGTCACGGTCACTCAATGGTCACTCAGTGGTCACTCAGTGGTCAGTCACGGTCACTCAATGGTCACTCAGTGGTCACTCAGTATCACTCATTGGTCACACTCAGTGGTCACTCAGGATCACTCATTGGTCACTCGGTCACTCAGGGCAGTGGTCACTCAGCAGTCACTCAATGGTCACTCAGGATCACTCAGTGGTCACTCAGGGGTCATGTAGTATCAATGGTCACTCAGTGGTCCGTCATTGGTCACTCAGCAGTCACTCATTGGTCACTCAGCATCACTCAGTGGTCACTCAGTGGTAGCTCAGTGGTCACTCAGGGGTCACAGGGGTCACTCAGGTCAGTGGTCATTCAGTGGTCACTCAATGGTCAGTGGTCACTCAGTGGTAGCTCAGTGGTCACTCAGGGGTCACAGGGGTCACTCAGGTCAGTGGTCATTCAGGCGTCACTCAGTGGTCACTCAGTGGTCACTCAGTGGTCACCCAGTGGTCACTCAGTGCCCCAGACCCCTCACCCCGTTCCCTTTCCCCCCCAGCGCCAGGAGCGCAGCGCGGAGCGGCCGGCGCGGCTCGAACTCGAGAGATTCGTGAGTGTCCCAAAAATCACCAAAATAGACCCAAAAACCACCCAAAAACCACCCAAAACCACCAAAAACCACCCCCACTAAGAACCCTTCACATTCCCCTGCTCTTACCTCGAGTTTCCTGAGCTTTCTCCTCAAGTTTTCTGCCTTTTCCCCTCACGGTCGCCGCCATTTTGCTCCCCTCACATTTTCCCGCCGTTTTCTCCCCTCACATTTCACCTCCATTTTCCCCTCACATTTCTGCAATTTCTTTCATTTTCCTCTCACACTTTCCCCCCTTTTTTGCCCTCACATTTCTTCTTTTTCTTCCCTCATGTTTTTCATCCATTTTCCCCTCACATTTCCCACACTTTCTCCTCACATTTTCTGCTTTTCCCTTCACGGCCGCCGCCATTTTGCTGCCCTGACGTTTCCCGCCCTTTTCTCCCCTCACATTTCCCACCTTGTCCCCCTCACAATTCCCCCTTTTTCTCCTCTCACATTTCCTTCTTTTTCCCCTCACGTTTTTCCCCCATTCCCCCTCACAATTCTCACCCTTTTCCCTTCACATTTTTGCCATTTTTCCCCTCAGATTTCTCACCACTGTTCCCCTCATGTTTCCCCCCTTTTCTGCCCTCACATTTTCTCCATTTTCTCCCTCATATTTCTTGCTTTTTTCCCCTCACAATTCTCTCCGTTTTCCCCTCACATTTTTGCCATTTTTCTCCTCACTTTTCCCTCCATTTTACCCTCATGTTTGCCGCCATTTTGTTCCCTTCATGTTTTCCCACCCTTTTTCCCCCTCACATTTCTCTCCATTTTCTTCTCATGTTTCCTCCATTTCCCCCCTCATGTTTCCCTCCATTTTCCCCTCACAATTCCCCCCTTTTCTCCCCTCACATTGCCTCCTTTTACCCCTCATGTTTCCTGCACTTTTCCCCTCACATTTCCTGTTTTCCCCTCACAATTCTCTCAATTTTCCCTCACGTTTTTGCCATTTTTCTCCTCACCTTTCTCTTCATTTTACCCTCACGTTTGCTGCCATTTTGTTCCCCCTCACATTTCCCGCCCTTTTTCCCTCACACTTCCCCTCTTTTCCCCTCACATTTCCCCCCCTTTATCCCCTTACATTCCCCTCATTTTCCCCTCACATTTTTGCCATTTTTCTCCTCAGATTTCCTCGATTTTACCCTCACGTTCGCCGCCATTTTCCCACCCCCTCACGTTTTCCCGCTCTTTTCTCCCTCACGTTTCCTCCATTTTCCCCTCACATTTCCCCCCTTTTCTCCCCTCACATTTCCTTCTTTTTCCCCCATGGTTTTCCCCTCACATTTTTGCCATTTTTTCCTCACCTTTTTCTCCCTTTTCCCTCACGTTTACCTTTAAATCTTCCCCTCGTGTCCCCCAGGAGCGCCGGGCGCTGGAGCTGAAGGCGGCTGAGCTGGAGGAGGAACTGAAGGTGATTTCAGGGTGGTTTGGGGGTGAATTTTGGGGTGATTTTAGGGTGGTTTCAGGAGGATTTCAGGGTGATTTTTGGGGTGGTTTCACGGTAGTTTGGAGGTGATTTTTGGGGCAATTCTGGGGTAGTTTCGAAGCATTTTTGGGGATATTTTGAGGTAATTTTGGGGTGATTTCAGGCTGGCTTTGGTGTGGTTTCAGGATGATTTTGAGGTAATTTTGGTGTGGTTTTGAGGTAGTTTTAGAGTGGTTTTGGGGTGTTTTCAGCATGGCTTTGGTGTGGCTTTGGCATGTTTTTGGGGCCGTTCCAGAGTGATTTTGGGGTGGTTTCTTGGTAGTTTTGGGATAATTTTGGGGCAGTTTTGGGGTAGTTTCAGGATAGTTTTTCGGGTAATTTCATGGTAGTTTTAGGATGGTTTTGGGGCGATTTTGGGGTGTTTTCGGGGTGGTTCTGACCCGCGGCCTCTGCCCAGGCCCTGTCAGACCTTCGGGCTGACAACCAGCGGTTGAAGGACGAGAACGCGGCGCTGATCAGGGTCATCAGCAAACTCTCCAAATGACCCAAAACCCCCCAAAAATTCCCCCCAGGACCCCCCCAAATCCACCCTCCCAATCCACCAAACCTCCCCCGCTCGGGGGCGGAGCCACACGCGCCAGGGGCGTGGCCAAAGGGAGTGGGTGGAGCTGGTGCCAAGGGGGTGTGGCCAATCCGGGGGTGGAGCCGTTAATTGCACTGAGGTGAAAGCTGCCAAAGGGGTGTGGCCAAATGGGGGCGTGGTCTGGTGCGCACCAGGCCCCGCCCCCACCTCTCCCCGCATGCTGTTCGTCCAATCAGACCGTGGGAGGCGGGGCCTCCTAGCGCCCCGCCCCTTTGACCATCCCTGCACCCTCCCCCCCCCCCCCCCCCCCCCCGCGCGAATATTTTTGTGAAAAAAAAAAAAAAAAAGGGAAAAATGAAAAAAGAGAAAATAATAAAGGAAAACCGTGGGGAAGGGGCGCACAGGAGGCGTGGTTTTTTATCTGTTTTTATATTTTTTATATAAATATATTTGTAGAACTCTGTAGGTACAAACTCCCCCACCCCCACCCCCAACCCTGACCCCTCCCCCACCCACCCAAAACTCCAACCCTGTTTCTTTTTTTGGGGTTTTTTGGTTGGTTTTTTTTATCTTTTTCTTCTTTATTCTGTCCAAAAAAAGCTTAAAAAAGAGAAAAAAGGGGGGTGGGGGAGGGGGGAGGGGAAAGAGGGGAGGGGGGAGGGGCGATTTTACCTGCAAAGAGACGAGCGGGGGGAGGGGGAGGGGTGGGGGACGGGACGGGGCGGGGGGGGGGGGACGGGGGTGTGGAAATAAATTAAATACGAACCAAAAAAGGGGAAATTGAGCAGCGCAAAGCAGACCCAGGGGAGGAGGAGGAGGAGCCATCATGGCGCTGATGATGACGATGGTGGCGGTGGTGACGAAGGCGGCGGCGCTGGAGCCCCCGCGAGCCCCCCGGGCTGGGCGTTGTTTGGGGGCTGGGCTTGGAGCCCCCTCCCCACTTTTGGCTGCGATTTCGGGGGGTTTCGGGGGAGGGGGCTCCGTGTGCGGCGGCTCTGGCGGCGATGACGGGGGGGAGGGGTCCCGGGGGGGGCGGGGCTCCGTGCGGGGCGGGGCCGCGGCCGGGGGGCGCCCTCCGGGGGTCTCTCCATCCTCCGTGGGGCGGGCGGGGGTCCGGGGGTCTCTGTCCGTGGGGCGGGCGGGGGCGAGACCTCGGCAGCAGGGAGAGAGAGAGAAACTGAGGCACGGTTAAAGTGGGGAGGGGGCAAAGGGGGAGCGGCTCTGACCCCCAAGTGCAGCCCCACAGATCCGCGGCTCTGCCCCCCAACAGAGCCCCCCCAAAATCTGGAGCTCTGCCCCCCAACAGAGACCCCAAATCCAGAGCTCTGCCCCCTAACAGAGCCCCACAGATCCGGGGCTCTGCCCCCCAACAGAGCCCCACAGATCCGGGGCTCTGCCCCCCAACAGAGCCCCACAGATCCGGGGCTCTGTCCCCCAAGTGCAGCCCCACAGATCCGGGGCTCTGCCCCACAACAGAGCCCCACAGATCCGGAGCTCTGCCCCACAACAGAGACCCCAAATCCAGAGCTCTGCCCCCCAACAGAGCCCCACAGATCCGGAGCTCTGCCCCCCAACAGAGCCCCACAGATCCGGAGCTCTGCCCCCCAACAGAGCCCCCAAATCCTGAGCTCTGCCCCCCAACAGAGCCCCACAGATCCGGAGCTCTGCCCCCCAACAGAGCCCCCAAATCCTGAGCTCTGCCCCCCAAGTGCAGCCCCACAGATCCGGAGCTCTGCCCCACAACAGAGCCCCACAGATCCGGAGCTCTGCCCCCCAAGTGCAGCCCCACAGATCCGGAGCTCTGCCCCCCAAATCTTGAGCTTTTCCCCAAATCCTGAGCTCTGCCCCACAAGCAGCTGCTCTGCCCCCACAGATCTTGAGTTCTGCCCCACAGATTCCCCAGTCTTGCTCCCCACAGATCCCACCCCAAACCCCCCCTGGTCACGGCTGGGGGCTGCTATGGGGCAGCCGTCGCTGTCAGCCCCACAAGTCGCCCCCTCCCCACCCCACCTCCCCTCCTGTGGCTGCTGAGGGGGAGAGAAGGTTATGGGGCAGCCGTGGGGCAGGTCCTGGCCCCACAGCTCGCTGCCTGGCCCCACAGGGGCTGCGGGGGTGACTGAGGGTCAGAGTGGGGCAGCTGTGGGGCAGCTGTGGGCCCACTGCAGGCTGGATTTGGGGTCAAGAGTCGTGGGTCAGTCCTGCTGTGGGGCAGCCCCACAAGTGGGCCAGCCATGGAGTGGCCGCGGCTCAGATGTGGGTTAGAGCTGTGGGGCAGCCCCAGAAGTGGGCCAGCCCTGCCGGGGGGCAGCCCCAGTGTGGGTCAGATGGGTGGCACCCCCAGTGTGGGTCACTTGTGGGGCAGATGTGGGGCAGCCATGGGGCTCAGGTGTGGGGCAGGGCGGCTGTGGGGCAGCCCCACTGTGGGTCACTTGTGGGCCACGGCTGTGTGTCAGATGTGGGGCAGCCCCACTGTGGGTAACTTGTGGGGCAGGGTGCCTGTGGGGCAGCTGTGGGTCACTCAGCTGTGGGGCAGTTAGGGGTGCCTGTGGGGCAGCCGTGGGTCACTCAGCTGTGGGGCAGTTACGGGTGCCTGTGGGGCAGTTAGGGGTGCCTGTGGGGCAGCTGTGGGTCACTCAGCTGTGGGGCAGTTAGGGGTGCCTGTGGGGCAGTTAGGGGTGCCTGTGGGGCAGCCGTGGGTCACTCAGCTGTGGGGCAGTTAGGGGTGCCTGTGGGGCAGTTAGGGGTGCCTGTGGGGCAGCCGTGGGTCACTCAGCTGTGGGGCAGTTAGGGGTGCCTGTGGGGCAGTTAGGGGTGCCTGTGGGGCAGCCGTGGGTCACTCAGCTGTGGGGCAGTTACGGGTGCCTGTGGGGCAGTTAGGGGTGCCTGTGGGGCAGCTGTGGGTCACTCAGCTGTGGGGCAGTTAGGGGTGCCTGTGGGGCAGTTAGGGGTGCCTGTGGGGCAGCTGTGGGTCACTCAGATGTGGGGCAGTTAGGGGTGCCTGTGGGGCAGCCGTGGGTCACTCAGCTGTGGGGCAGTTAGGGGTGCCTGTGGGGCAGTTAGGGGTGCCTGTGGGGCAGCCGTGGGTCACTCAGCTGTGGGGCAGTTAGGGGTGCCTGTGGGGCAGTTAGGGGTGCCTGTGGGGCAGCCGTGGGTCACTCAGATGTGGGGCAGGGCGCTGAGGCTCTGCCGGCAGTCGATGGCGCCGCGGTCGGGCCCGGTGAAGGTGAGGGGCAGCCCCCCCAGGAAGCGGCGGCGCTCGGGGGGCTCCAGCCCCATAAGTGGCCCCAGCTGGGCCGTCGGCAGCGCCGGGCGGTAGCTGGGGAGAGAAGGAGGTCAGGGGGGGCCGGGGGCGCCGGGGGCACCCGCGGCCCCACGGACGGACGGGGGTGGGACCCCCATAGCGGGGGACTCGGCCCCATAGAGGGGAGCTCAGCCCCATAGAAAGGGGTCTGACGCCGTAATGGGGGGCTACGCCCCGTAACGGGGGTGTCAGCCCCATAGCAGTGGGGTCTGACCCCATAGCAGGGGTCTCAGCCCCATGATGGGGGATTCAACCCCGTAACAGGGGGCTCAGCCCCATAACAGGGGGCTCAGCCCCATAGAAAGCGATCTGACCCCATACTGGGGGGCTCAGCCCCATAGAAAGGGATCTGACCCCATACTGGGGGGCTCAGCCCCATAGAAAGGGATCTGACCCCATACTGGGGGGCTCAGCCCCATAGAAAGGGATCTGACCCCATACTGGGGGGCTCAGCCCCACAGACAGGGGGTTTAACCCCCCAGAGAGGGACAGGGTCCCATATGGGGGGCACAGCCCCACATCACCGCATGGCAGAGGGGCTCAGCCCCATAGGAGAGGGCTCAGCCCCATAGGAGAGGGCTCAGCCCTATAGTTGGGGCTTCAGCCCTATAAAAAGGGGGCTCAGCCCCTTAAAGTGGGGGTCCAGCCCCATAACAAGGGGGCTCAGCCCCATAACAGAGGGTTCAGCCCCATAACAAGGGGGCTCAGCCCCATAACAAGGGGGCTCAGCAGGACCCCCACCCCAATGTGGGGCACAGATTACGGACACTGGGGGTTCCCTTTGCCCTTACATGGACAACACACTTTCCCTCACCCCATACATGCTCACAACCGCACCCCCAAATTGCCCAAAAACCTGTGAATTTCCCCCTTTCTGTGTCCTGTCACTCACCTGGGTGGCCCCGTGGCTCCTGGGGCCCTGTCCCTGTGTCCCACCCTGTCCCTGTGTCCCTTTGTGTCCCCCCATATCCCCCCATGCCGAAGCCCCCAGCCCCACGTACGCCCTGATGCAGGCGCGCAGGGCCCGCGTGTCCCCATGGTGTCCCCACAGTGTCCCCACGGTGTCCCCATGGTGTCCCCACAGTGTCCCCACGGTGTCCCCACAGTGTCCCCACAGTGTCCCCACAGTGTCCCCACGGTGTCCCCACGGTGTCCCCCCAAGCCCCCCGCAGCCCCCAGCCCCACGTACGCCCTGATGCAGGCGCGCAGGGCCCGCGTGTCCTCACGGTGTCCCCACAGTGTCCCCCCAAGCCCCCCGAAGCCCCCAGCCCCACGTACGCCTTGATGCAGGCGCGCAGGGCCCGCGTGTCCCCATGGTGTCCCCACAGTGTCCCCACGGCGTCCCCCCAAGCCCCCCGAAGCCCCCAGCCCCACGTACGCCTTGATGCAGGCGCGCAGGGCCCGCGTGTCCCCATGGTGTCCCCACAGTGTCCCCACGGTGTCCCCACGGCGTCCCCCCAAGCCCCCCGAAGCCCCCAGCCCCACGTACGCCTTGATGCAGGCGCGCGTGTCCCCATGGTGTCCCCACAGTGTCCCCACGGTGTCCCCACGGTGTCCCCCCAAGCCCCCTAAAGCCCCCAGCCCCACGTACGCCTTGATGCAGGCGCGCAGGGCCCGCGTGTCCCCACAGTGTCCCCACGGCGTCCCCCCAAGCCCCCCGAAGCCCCCAGCCCCACGTACGCCTTGATGCAGGCGCGCAGGGCCCGCGTGTCCTCACAGTGTCCCCACGGCGTCCCCCCAAGCCCCCCGAAGCCCCCAGCCCCACGTACGCCTTGATGCAGGCGCGCAGGGCCCGCGTGTCCTCACAGTGTCCCCACGGTGTCCCCCCAAGCCCCCCGAAGCCCCCAGCCCCACGTACGCCTTGATGCAGGCGCGCAGGGCGCGGCGCCGCTCGCGCTCGGCGAAGAGGTCGATGAGGCGCGGGCCCATGGCCGGGGCCGAGCCGTGCAGGCGGAAGAAGCGGCTGTAGAGCCCCAGGGCCCAGGCGGCGCGCAGGGCCAGGGCGTGCGACACGGCGGGGTCAGAGCGCAGCGACGGCGGCAGCAGCGCCAGCTCCGTGGTCAGCTCTGGGACGGACAGACGGACACACGGGGGTCAGTGTGGTCATTGGCATGGTCAGTGTGGTCATTGGGATGGTCATTGGGTCAGTGGGATGGTCAGTGTGGTCATTGGGATGGTCAGTGGGTCATTGGCATGGTCAGTGGGTCATTGGGATGGTCATTGGGTCATTGGCATGGTCAGTGTGGTCATTGGCATGGTCATTGGGTCATTGGCATGGTCAGTGTGGTCATTGGCATGGTCAGTGTGGTCATTGGCATGGTCAGTGGGTCATTGGCATGGTCAGTGGGTCATTGGCATGGTCAGTGTGGTCATTGGGATGGTCAGTGTGGTCATTGGCATGGTCAGTGTGGTCATTGGCATGGTCAGTGGGTCATTGGCATGGTCAGTGTGGTCATTGGGATGGTCAGTGTGGTCATTGGCATGGTCAGTGTGGTCATTGGGATGGTCATTGGGTCATTGGCATGGTCAGTGTGGTCATTGGGATGGTCAGTGGGTCAGTGGGATGGTCAGTGTGGTCATTGGCATGGTCAGTGGGTCATTGGCATGGTCAGTGTGGTCAGTGGGATGGTCAGTGTGGTCATTGGGATGGTCAGTGGGTCAGTGGGATGGTCAGTGTGGTCATTGGCATGGTCAGTGTGGTCATTGGCATGGTCAGTGTGGTCATTGGCATGGTCATTGGGTCATTGGCATGGTCAGTGTGGTCATTGGCATGGTCAGTGTGGTCATTGGGATGGTCAGTGTGGTCATTGGGATGGTCATTGGGTCATTGGGATGGTCAGTGTGGTCATTGGCATGGTCAGTGGGTCATTGGCATGGTCAGTGTGGTCATTGGCATGGTCAGTGTGGTCATTGGCATGGTCAGTGTGGTCATTGGGATGGTCAGTGTGGTCATTGGCATGGTCAGTGGGTCAGTGGGATGGTCAGTGTGGTCATTGGGATGGTCAGTGTGGTCATTGGGATGGTCAGTGTGGTCATTGGCATGGTCAGTGTGGTCATTGGGATGGTCATTGGGTCATTGGCATGGTCAGTGTGGTCATTGGGATGGTCAGTGGGTCAGTGGGATGGTCAGTGTGGTCATTGGCATGGTCATTGGGTCATTGGCATGGTCAGTGTGGTCATTGGGATGGTCAGTGTGGTCATTGGGATGGTCAGTGTGGTCATTGGCATGGTCAGTGGGTCATTGGCATGGTCAGTGTGGTCATTGGCATGGTCAGTGTGGTCATTGGCATGGTCAGTGTGGTCATTGGCATGGTCAGTGTGGTCATTGGGATGGTCAGTGTGGTCATTGGCATGGTCAGTGGGTCATTGGCATGGTCAGTGGGTCATTGGCATGGTCAGTGTGGTCATTGGCATGGTCAGTGGGTCATTGGCATGGTCATTGGGTCATTGGGATGGTCAGTGTGGTCATTGGCATGGTCAGTGGGTCATTGGCATGGTCAGTGTGGTCATTGGCATGGTCATTGGGTCAGTGGGATGGTCAGTGTGGTCATTGGCATGGTCAGTGGGTCATTGGCATGGTCAGTGTGGTCAGTGGGATGGTCAGTGTGGTCATTGGCATGGTCAGTGTGGTCATTGGCATGGTCATTGGGTCATTGGGATGGTCAGTGTGGTCATTGGCATGGTCAGTGTGGTCATTGGCATGGTCAGTGGGTCATTGGCATGGTCAGTGGGTCATTGGCATGGTCAGTGGGTCAGCAGGGCGTGGGACACGGCGGGGTCAGAGCGCAGGGACAGGGGCAGCAGCGCCAGCTCCGTGGTCAGCTCTGGGACGGACAGACGGACACACGGGTCAGTGTGGGACGGACAGACGGACACACAGGGGTCAGTGGGACGGACAGACAGACACACAGGGGTCAGTGTGGGACGGACAGACAGACACACAGGGGTCAGTGGGATGGGATGGACAGACGGACACGCAGGGGTCAGTGTGGGACGGACAGACGGACACACAGGGGTCAGTGTGGGATGGACAGACGGACACACAGGGGTCAGTGTGGGACGGACAGACGGACACACAGGGGTCAGTGGGATGGGACGGACAGACGGACACACAGGGGTCAGTGTGGGATGGACAGACGGACACGCAGGGGTCAGTGGAATGGGACGGACAGACGGACACACAGGGGTCAGTGTGGGATGGACAGACGGACACACAGGGGTCGGTGTGGGATGGACAGACGGACACACAGGGGTCAGTGGGATGGGACGGACAGACGGACACACAGGGGTCAGTGTGGGACGGACAGACGGACACACAGGGGTCAGTGTGGGATGGACAGACGGACACACAGGGGTCAGTGGGACGGACAGACGGACACACAGGGGTCAGTTTGGGATGGACAGACGGACACTCAGGGGTCGGTGTGGGATGGACAGACGGACACACAGGGGTCAGTGTGGGATGGACAGACGGACACTCAGGGGTCGGTGTGGGATGGACAGACGGACACGCAGGGGTCGGTGTGGGATGGACAGACGGACACTCAGGGGTCAGTGTGGGACGGACAGACGGACACGCAGGGGTCGGTGTGGGATGGACAGACGGACACACAGGGGTCAGTGTGGGACGGACAGACGGACACACGGGGGGGGGTCACCGGGGGCAGCTCGGCTGAGCTCAATGAGAGCCCCCCAAATTTGGGGACCCCTCCCCAGGTTTGCTGACCCCCCCTGGGTTTGCAGCCCCCTCCCCACAATACAGCCCCCTCTTCACAATACAGCCCCCTCCCCACACTGCAGCCCCCTCCCTACACTGCAGCCCCCTCCCCACACTTGCAGCCCCCTCCCCGGGTTTGCTGACCCCCCCAGGGTTCCAGGACCCCTCCCCACACTGCAGCCCCCTCCCCACACTGCAGCCCCCTCCCCGCACTTGCAGCCCCCTCTTCACACTTGCAGCCCCCTCTCCACATTTGCAGCCCCCTCCCCACACTTGCAGCCCCCTCCCCACACTGCAGCCCCCTCTCCACATTTGCAGCCCCCTCCCCACACTTGCAGCCCCCTCCCCACATTTGCAGCCCCCTCCCCACACTGCAGCCCCCTCCCCACATTTGCAGCCCCCTCCCCACATTTGCAGCCCCCTCCCGGGGTTTGCAGCCCCCTCCCCACAATACAGCCCCCTCCCCACACTGCAGCCCCCTCCCCACATTTGCAGCCCCCTCCCCACTCTGCAGCCCCCTCCCCACACTTGCAGCCCCCTCCCCACATTTGCAGCCCCATCCCCACATTCGCAGCCCCCTCCCCACACTGCAGCCCCCTCCCCACATTTGCAGCCCCCTCCCCACACTGCAGCCCCCTCTCCACATTTGCAGCCCCCTCCCCACACTTGCAGCCCCCTCCCCACATTTGCAGCCCCATCCCCACATTCGCAGCCCCCTCCCGGGGTTTGCAGCCCCCTCCCCACAATACAGCCCCCTCCCCACACTTGCAGCCCCCTCCCCACATTGCAGCCCCCTCCCCACATTGCAGCCCCCTCCCCACACTGCAGCCCCGTTCCCACATTTGCAGCCCCATCCCCACATTCGCAGCCCCCTCCCTGGGTTTGCAGCCCCCTCCCCACACTGCAGCCCCCTCCCCACACTGCAGCCCCCTCCCCACATTTGCAGCCCCCTCCCTACACTGCAGCCCCCTCCCTACACTGCAGCCCCCTCCCCACACTGCAGCCCCCTCCCCACATTTGCAGCCCCATCCCCACATTCGCAGCCCCCTCCCCACATTTGCAGCCCCCTCCCTACACTGCAGCCCCCTCCCTACACTGCAGCCCCCTCCCCACATTTGCAGCCCCCTCCCCAGGTTTGCTGACCCCCCCAGGGTTCCAGGACCCCTCCCCACATTTGCAGCCCCCTCCCCACACTGCAGCCCCCTCCTCACCGCCGGAGTTGTTGGTGAAGATGCAGTAGAGGATGCGGTACGCCGTGAACTCGCCCACGCAGCCGGGCAGGCTCTCCCCGTACAGCGCCTTCAGCTGCGTCTGGCACTGGTTGAACTCCTCGTGGTCCCCCTGGCGAGGGGGCACGGACCCTCAGAGACCCCTCCCCAAATCGGGGGGTCCCCGGAGCCCCCCCCGGAGCCCCCCCGGAGCCCCCAGCCCCACCTTCTCCAGGGCGATGCGGGCGTGCGTCTCGTAAACCTCCACCGTGAACTCCGTGCGCACGCCTTGCACCTGCGGCACAGGGAATTGGGGAGGGGTCTTCAGTGTGGGGAGGGGTCCTGAATGTGGGGAGGGGTCTCAGGTGTGGGGAGGGGTCTTCAGTGTGGGGAGGGGTCCTGAATGTGGGGAGGGGTCTCAGGTGTGGGGAGGGGTCCTCAGTGTGGGGAGGGGTCCTCAGTGTGGGGAGGGGTCCTCAGTGTGGGGAGGGGTCTTCAGTGCGGGGAGGGGTCCTGAATGTGGGGAGGGGTCTCAGGTGTGGGGAGGGGTCTTCAGTGTGGGGAGGGGTCCTGAATGTGGGGAGGGGTCTTCAGTGTGGGGAGGGGTCTTCAGTGTGGGGAGGGGTCCTGAATGTGGGGAGGGGTCCTCAGTGTGGGGAGGGGTCCTCAGTGTGGGGAGGGGTCCTGAATGTGGGGAGGGGTCCTCAGTGTGGGGAGGGGTCCTGAATGTGGGGAGGGGTCTTCAGTGTGGGGAGGGGTCTTCAGTGTGCGGAGGGGTCCTGAATGTGGGGAGGGGTCTTCAGTGTGGGGAGGGGTCCTCAGTGTGGGGAGGGGTCTTCAGTGCGGGGAGGGGTCCTGAATGTGGGGAGGGGTCCTGAATGTGGGGAGGGGGTCCCAAACTTTGGGAGGGTCCAGAATTTGGGGAGGGGTCCTCAGTGTGGGTAGGGGTCCCGAACCAGGGGGAGGGGTCCTGAATTTTGGGGAGGGGTCCCAGATCTGGGGTGGGGTCCTGAATCTGGACAGGGGACCTTAAATTTGGGGAGGGGTCCCAAACTAAGGGAGGGTTCCTGAATTTGGGGAGGGGTCCCAAACTCGGGGACAGGTCCTGAATTTGGGGAGGGGTCCCAAACTAAGGGAGGGTTCCTGAATTTGGGGAGGGGTCCTGAACCAGGGGAGGGGTCCCAAACTCGGGGACAGGTCCTGAATTTGGGGAGGGGTCCCAGATTTGGGGAAGGATCCTCAAGTCGGTGAGGGGTCCCAAACTTGAAGCCCCCTCCCCAATTTAACCCCCTCCTCACCGTCAGGTCCTGCCTCAGCTGCCCTGACCCCATCAATGCAAGCCCCCTGACCCCCAGCTGAAGCCCCCTCCCCAATTTAACCCCCTCCTCACCGTCAGGTCCTGCCTCAGGGATTTCAGCTGCTCTGATCCCATCAATCCAAGCCCCCTGACCCCCAGCCGAAGCCCCCTCCCCAAATTCTCACCGTCAGGTCCTGCCTCAGCTGCCCTGATCCCATCAATCCAAGCCCCCTGACCCCCAGCCGAAGCCCCCTCCCCAAATTCTCACCGTCAGGTCCTGCCTCAGGGATTTCAGCTGCCCTGACCCCATCAATCCACGCCCCCTGACCCCAAACTGAAGCCCCCTCCCCAATTAAACCCCCTCCTCACCGTCAGGTCCTGCCTCAGGGATTTCAGCTGCCCTGACCCCATCAATGCAAGCCCCCTGACCCCAAACTGAAGCCCCCTCCCCAAATTCTCACCGTCAGGTCCTGCCTCAGCTGCCCTGATCCCTTCAATCCAAGCCCCCTGACCCCAAACTGAAGCCCCCTCCCCAAATTCTCACCGTCAGGTCCTGCCTCAGGGATTTCAGCTGCTCGCAGGCCCAGGCGTAGTCGCGGTGCTGCTGCCAGTGCGAGCGCACCAGGGCCAGCGCCTGCCGCAGCACCTGCAAACATCGCGGCCGTTTTGGGGCCATTTCAGGCGTTTTTGGGTGTTTGGGGGACTGGGGGGTTTTTTGGGGTATTTCTGAGGTGGAGTTTGGGGAGTTTCTGGAGGTTTTGGGGAGGATTTTCGGGTGGTTTTGGAGGTTTCGGGGTGGATTTTGAGGTGGATTGGGGGGTGTTTAGTGGGTTTTTGGGGGATGGATTTTGGGGTGATTTGGGGGGATTTCAGGTTTTCTGGGGGGATTTTTGAGGTGGGTTTTTGGGGGATGGATTTTGGGGGTTTTGGGGGGATTTCAGGGTTTTTTTGGGGGGGTTTTTGAGGTGGGTTTTTGGGGGATGGATTTTGGGGTGATTCAGGGGGATTTCAGGATTTTTTTAGGGGATTTTTGAGGTGGGTTTTTGGGGGATGGATTTTGGGGTGATTTGGGGGGATTTCAGGTTTTTTTAGGGGATTTTTGAGGTGGGTTTTTGGGGGATGGATTTTGGGGTGATTTGGGGTGATTCGGGGGGATTTCAGGTTTTTTTGGGGGATTTTTGAGGTGGGTTTTTGGGGGATGGATTTTGGGGTGATTTGGGGCGATTTCAGGATTTTTTTAGGGGATTTTTGAGGTGGGTTTTTGGGGGATGGATTTTGGGGTGATTCGGGGGGATTTCAGGATTTTTTAGGGGATTTTTGAGGTGGATTTTTGGGGGATGGATTTTGGGGTGATTTGGGGGGATTTCAGGTTTTTTGGGGGGGGATTTTTGAGGTGGGTTTTTGGGGGATGGATTTTTGGGGTGATTTGGGGGTTTTGGGGGGATTTCAGGATTTTTTTAGGGGATTTTTGAGGTGGGTTTTTGGGGGATGGATTTTGGGGTGATTCGGGGGGATTTCAGGTTTTTTTTAGGGGATTTTTGAGGTGGGTTTTTGGGGGATGGATTTTGGGGTGATTCGGGGGGATTTCAGGATTTTTTTAGGGGATTTTTGAGGTGGGTTTTTGGGGGATGGATTTTGGGGGTTTTGGGGGTTTTGGGGGGATTTCAGGGTTTTTTTGGGGGGATTTTTGAGGTGGGTTTTTGGGGGATGGATTTTGGGGTGATTTGGGGGTTTTTGGGGGATTTCAGGTTTTTGGGGGGGGATTTTTGAGGTGGGTTTTTGGGGGATGGATTTTGGGGTGATTTGGGGGGATTTCAGGGTTTTTTTAGGGGATTTTTGAGGTGGGTTTTTGGGGGATGGATTTTGGGGTGATTTGGGGGGATTTCAGGTTTTTTTAGGGGATTTTTGAGGTGGGTTTTTGGGGGATGGATTTTGGGGTGATTTGGGGGGATTTCAGGTTTTTTTAGGGGATTTTTGAGGTGGGTTTTTGGGGGATGGATTTTGGGGTGATTTGGGGGGATTTCAGGTTTTTTTTAGGGGATTTTTGAGGTGGGTTTTTGGGGGATGGATTTTGGGGTGATTTGGGGGTTTTTGGGGGATTTCAGGTTTTTGGGGGGGGATTTTTGAGGTGGGTTTTTGGGGGATGGATTTTTGGGGCAGATTTGAGACAGATTTGGGGGTTTTTAGGGTGGATTTTGGGGTTTTTGGGTCATTTTGGGCTCACTCACCAGCACAGGTCTCACGGTAGCCAGATCAGGGATGGGTTTAGGGTGGATTTTGGGGTTAATTTTGGGGTTTTTGGGTCTCAGAGGCCAGGTCCAGTGCACAGGTGAGATTGTGGGGTGGGATTTGGGATGGTTTTGTGGTATTTGGGGTGGATTTTGGGGTGAATTTCAGGAATTTTGGCTCATTTACCAGCACGGGTCTCACGGTAGCCGGATCCGGCGCACAGGTGAGATTGTGGGGTGGGATTTGGGATGGATTTTGGGGTATTTTAGGGTGGATGTTGGGGTGGATTTTGGGGTTAATTTTGGGGTTTTTGGGTCTCACAGAGGCCAGGTCCAGTGCACAGGTGAGATTTCGGGGTGGATTTTGGGGTGGTTTTGCGGTATTTTAGGGTTGATGTTGGGGTGGATTTTAAGGTTAATTTTGGGGTTTTTGGGTCTCACAGAGGCCAGGTCCAGGTGGGGTTCTGGGGTGGATTTTGGGGTGGTTCTGGGGTATCTTAGGATGGATTTTGGGGTGAATTTCAGGGTTTTTGGTGTGACTCACTGGCATGGGTCTCACGGTAGCCGGATCCGGCGCACAGGTGAGATTGTGGGGTGGATTTTGGGATGGATTTTGGGGTATTTTAGGGTGGATTTTGGGGTGAATTTTGGGGTTTTTGGTTCATTTACCGGCACGGGTCTCACGGTAGCCGGATCCGGCGCACAGGTGAGATTGTGGGGTGGATTTTGGGATGGATTTTGGGGTATTTTAGGGTGGATTTTGGGGTGAATTTCAGGAATTTTGGCTCATTTACCAGCACGGGTCTCACGGTAGCCGGATCCGGCGCACAGGTGAGATTGTGGGGTGGATTTTGGGATGGATTTTGGGGTATTTTAGGGTGGATTTTGGGGTGAATTTTGGGGTTTTTGGGTTATTTCAGTCCCGCTCACCGGCACGGGTCTCACGGTAGCCGGATCCGGCGCACAGGTGAGATTGTGGGGTGGATTTTGGGATGGATTTTGGGGTATTTGGGGTGGATTTTGGGGTGAATTTTGGGGTTTTTGGGTTATTTCAGTCCCGCTCACTGGCACGGGCCTCACGGTAGCCGGATCCGGCGCACAGGTGAGATTGGGGGGTGGGATTTGGGATGGATTTTGGGGTATTTTAGGGTGGATTTTGGGGTGAATTTCAGGAATTTTGGCTCATTTACCGGCACGGGCCTCACGGTAGCCGGATCCGGCGCACAGGTGAGATTGGGGGGTGGGATTTGGGATGGATTTTGAGGTATTTTAGGGTGGATTTTGGGGTGAATTTCAGGGATTTTGATTCATTTACCGGCACGGGTCTCACGGTAGCCGGATCCGGCGCACAGGTGAGATTGTGGGGTGGGATTTGGGATGGATTTTGGGGTATTTTAGGGTGGATGTTGGGGTGGATTTTGGGGTTAATTTTGGGGTTTTTGGGTCTCACAGAGGCCAGGTCCAGTGCACAGGTGAGATTTCGGGGTGGATTTTGGGGTGGTTTTGCGGTATTTTAGGGTTGATGTTGGGGTGGATTTTAAGGTTAATTTTGGGGTTTTTGGGTCTCACAGAGGCCAGGTCCAGGTGGGGTTCTGGGGTGGATTTTGGGGTGGTTCTGGGGTATCTTAGGATGGATTTTGGGGTGAATTTCAGGGTTTTTGGTGTCACTCACTGGCACGGGTCTCACGGTAGCCGGATCCGGCGCACAGGTGAGATTGTGGGGTGGGATTTGGGATGGATTTTGGGGTATTTGGGGTGGATTTTGGGGTGAATTTCAGGAATTTTGGCTCATTTACCAGCACGGGTCTCACGGTAGCCGGATCTGGCGCACAGGTGAGATTGTGGGGTGGGATTTGGGATGGATTTTGGGGTATTTTAGGGTGGATGTTGGGGTGGATTTTGGGGTTTTTGGGTTATTTCGGTCCCGCTCACCGGCACGGGCCTCACGGTAGCCGGATCCGGCGCACAGGTGAGATTGGGGGGTGGGATTTGGGATGGATTTTGGGGTATTTTAGGGTGGATTTTGGGGTGAATTTTGGGGTTTTTGGGTTATTTCGGTCCCGCTCACCGGCACGGGCCTCACGGTAGCCGGATCCGGCGCACAGGTGAGCCTCAGGTAGCGCTTGGTCACCTCCTGGCAGGTGCCCAGGATCTTCACCTGCTGCCAGTCCAGCTCAGCCGCGGCGGGGGCGGGGCCGGGGGCGGGGCCTGGCGCCGCCGCGGGGGGGTTGGGCCGCCCCTTCTTGGGGGCGGGGCCTCCGGAATTGGCCCCGCCCCCCGCCCCGCCCCCCTGGAAGCGCTGGGCCCGGCGCTGGCGCCGCAGCTCCCGCTCGGGGTCCTCGGGCTCGCACGGGGGGCGGCGGCGCGACCGCCGCGGCGGGCACGGGTCCGGCCTGGAAGGGGTTAAAAACGGGGCAAAATGGGTTAAATATGGGTTAAAAATGGGTTAAAGTGGGTTATATATGGGGGGAATGCTCGGGGTCCTCGGGCTCACACGGGGGGCGGCGGCGCGACCGCCGCGGCGGGCACGGGTCCGGCCTGGAAGGGGTTAAAAACGGGGAAAAATGGGTTAAATATGGGTTAAAAATGGGTTAAAGTGGGTTATATATGGGGGGAATGCTCGGGGTCCTCGGGCTCACACGGGGGGGCAGCAGCAGGAGTGGCGGGGAGGGCACGGGTCCGGCCTGCAAGGGGTTAAAAACGGGGAAAATGGGTTAAATATGGGTTAAAAATGAGTTATATATGGGGGGAATGCTCGGGGTCCGCGGGCTCGCACGGGGGGCGGCAGCGCGACCGCCGCGGCGGGCACGGGTCCGGCCTGGAAGGGGTTAAAAACGGGGCAAAATGGGTTAAATATGGGTTAAAAATGGGTTATATATGGGTTAAAAATGGGTTACAGTGGGTTATATATGGGGGGAATGCTCGGGGTCCTGGGCTCACACGGGGGGGCGGGAGTGGTGGGGAGGACACGGGTCCAGCCTGGAAATGGTTAAAAACGGGGAGAAATGGGTTAAATATGGGTTAAAATGGGTTATATATGGGGGGAATGCTCGGGGTCCTCGGGCTCACACGGGGGGGCTGCAGCAGGAGTGGCGGGGAGGGCACGGGTCCGGCCTGCAAGGGGTTAAAAACGGGGAAAATGGGTTAAATATGGGTTAAAAATGAGTTAAAGTGGGTTATATATGGGGGGAATGCTCGGGGTCCTCGGGCTTCATCGGGGGTGGCGGTGCTACCGGCACAGATTGGGTTAAATGGGCAAAAATGGGTTAAAAATGGGGATTTGGGAAAAAATAGGAGAAAGGAGGAAAAATTGGCGGCAAACGAGGGGAAAAACAAGGGGAGAGTGGGGTTAAAGTAGGGTTAAAGTAGGGTTAAAGTAGGGTTAAAGTGGGGTTAAAGTAGGGTTAAAGTAGGGTTAAAGTAGGGTTAAAGTAGGGTTAAAGTGGGGTTAAAGTGGGGTTAAAGTGGGGTTACAAGTGGGCACTTGGGGGAAATGGGGAGGAAATGGGGGCTGGGGATAGAAACGGAGATGCCCGCCCAGTGCCCCTTTAACCCCTCCCAGTCCATCCCAGTCCATCCCAGTCCATCCCAGTATATCCCAGTCCCTCCCAGTACATCCCAGTCCATCCCAGTTTGTCCCAGTTTGCTCTCAGTCCATCCCAGTATATCCTAGTTTATCCCAGTCCATCCCAGTCCATCCCAGTCCATCCCAGTATATCCCAGTATATCCCAGTCCATCCCAGTCCATCCAAGTCCCTCCTAGTCCATCCCAGTCCATCCCAGTTTACCCCAGTCCATCCCAGTTTGCTCCCAGTATATCCCAGTCCCTCCCAGTCCCTCCCAGTCCATCCCAGTCCCTCCCAGTCCCTCCCAGTTTATCCCAGTATATCCCAGTTTACCCCAGTATATCCCAGTACCATCCCACTATATCCCAGTCCATCCCACTATATCCCAGTATATCCCAGTCCCTCCCAGTTTATCCCAGTATATCCCAGTCCCTCCCAGTTTATCCCAGTTTATCCCAGTATATCCCAGTCCCTCCCAGTTTATCCCAGTATATCCCAGTCCCTCCCAGTTTATCCCAGTTTATCCCAGTATATCCCAGTCCCTCCCAGTCCATCCCAGTCCCTCCCAGTCCCTCCCAGTCCATCCCAGTATATCCCAGTCCATCCCAGTCCCTCCCAGTCCATTCCCAGTCCATCCCAATCCATCCCAGTTTATCCCAGTTTATCCCAGTATATCCCAGTACCTCTTTCCTCGCTGTGCCCGTGCCCGGCCCCGCTCCAGGGGCCCCCCCCGGCCCCGCGGTTTTTGGGGGCCCCCCCGGCGCCCCCCGGGCCGGGGCTCGGCCCCCCCCGAGCCCGACGAGTCCGACTCGGAACCGCTGTGGGGGATGGGAAACTGGGTTAGACTGGGAGGGACTGGGACGGACTGGGAGGGACTGGGATGGACTGGGAGCAAACTGGGATGGACTGGGATATACTGGGAGGGACTGGGAGGGACTGGGACAAACTGGGATGGACTGGGATATACTGGGAGGGACTGGGATGGACTGGGAGCAAACTGGGATGGACTGGGATATACTGGGAGGGACTGGGATGGGGTTAATGGGGGGCACTGGGACTCGGAACCGCTGTGGGGGAATGGAACTGGTTAGACTGGGATGGACTGGGACGGACTGGAGGGACTGGGAGGGACTGGGAGGGACTGGGATGGACTGGGACAAACTGGGACAAACTGGGAGGGACTGGGAGACTGGGAGGGACTGGAATATACTGGGATGGACTGGGAGCAAACTGGGAGGGACTGGGATGGACTGGGATATACTGGGACATACTGGGAGGGACTGGGACAAACTGGGAGGGACTGGGAGGGACTGGGACGGATTGGGATGGACTGGGATGGACTGGGAGGGACTGGGAGCAAACTGAGACAAACTGGGATGGACTGGGAGAGACTGGGATGGACTGGGATAAACTGGGATGGACTGGGATGGACTGGGAGGGACTGGGAGGGACTGGGATGGACTGGGATGGACTGGGATGGACTGGGAGGGACTGGGAGGGACTGGGATGGACTGGGATGGACTGGGAGGGACTGGGAGGGACTGGGGCAGACCGGGATGGGGTTAATGGGGGGCACTGGGACTCGGAACCGCTGTGGGGGGAATGGAACTGGTTAGACTGGGATGGACTGGGATGGACTGGGATAAACTGGGATGGACTGGGATATACTGGGATGTACTGGGATGGACTGGGAGGGACTGGGAGGGACTGGGATATACTGGGATATACTGGGAGGGACTGGGATGGACTGGGATGGACTGGGACGGGTCAATGGGGGGCACTGGGACTCGGAGCCACTGTGGAGATGCAGGAACTGGGTTATACTGGGACAAACTGGGACAGACTGGGACAGACTGGGATGGACTAAAGGGGCACGGGGAGTCTGACTCGGAGCCACTGCAGGGATAGAACTGGGTTATACTGGGACAAACTGGGATAGACTGGGACAAACTGGGACAGACTGGGACAAACTGGGATAGACTGGGAGCACTGGGACAAACTGGGATAGACTGGGACAGACTGGGACAAACTGGGACAAACTGGGATAGACTGGGACAGACTGGGACAGACTGGGACAAACTGGGATTTCTGTGGGCCGTTTTTGGGGTGAATTTTGCCGTTTTTGGGGTCTCACCTGCGCCGGCAGTGCCTGCCCGGTGACCTTGAGGGGCGGATTTTTGGGGTGATTTTTGGGGTTTTTGGGGTGGATATTTGGGGTGATTTTTGGGGTTTTTGGGGTGGATATTTGGGGTTATCTTTGGCTCCCTTGGGTGTATTTTCACAGGGATTTTTTTGGGGTGAATTTTGCCGTTTTTGGGGTCTCACCTGCGCCGGCAGTGCCTGCCCGGCGAGCGGGACGAGCTCCTGGAGCTGTCGGACGAGGACGAAGATGAGGATGAGGAGTTCTCCCCGCCCTTCATGAACACGTTGCGGTTCCCGAACTTCCCCGGGAAGGCCCCGCCCCCCCTGGGCCTGGCCCCGCCCCCTCCGGGCCCCGCCCTGGGGCTGGGCGTGGCCGGGGCGCGGGGGGCGGGGCCCGGGGGGGGGAGGGGCAGCTCCCAGCGCTTCTTCTTGGGGGGGCTCCCCACGGCGGGGGGGGCGGCGCCGTCCCGGCCCAGCCTGGGGGGAAAAAGCGAGATTTTGGTTAAAAATTGACAAAAAAAAAAGAAAATTTGGCGTCAAAGTGGGAGGGGAATAAAAATCGGGGGTCGCAGATTTGGGGCAGAAAAATCCAAATTTTGGGGTCACGGGGGGGTTTGGGGGGGGAAAAAAATCAAATTTGGGTCGGGGGAAAGATTCTGATTTTGGCTAAAGGGCGGGAAAGAAAAATATGGGGTCACAGAGGGGATTTGGGGGAAAAAAAACAAATTTGTGGTCATAAAATTCCCAGGGAAAAACCCAAATTGGGGTCAGGAAGGGGAGGAGTTTTGGGCAATTCTGGGTGGAATTGTTGGGGATTTTGGGGCAATTCCGGGTGGAGTTTTTGGGGATTTTGGGGCAATTCCGGGTGCAATTTTCGGGGATTTTTGGGCAATTCCGGGTGGATTTTTTGGGGATTTTGGGGCAATTCCGGGTGGATTTTGTCAGGGATATTGAGGCAATTCCGGGTGCATTTTTTGGGGATTTTGGGGCAATTCCGGGTGGAATTTTTGGGGATTTTGGGGCAATTCTCAGCAGATTTTTTGGGGGGATTTTGGGGCAATTCTGAGCAGATTTTTTTGGAGGGATTTTGAGCAATTCTGGGTGGATTTTTGGGACAATTCCGGGTGGATTGTTGGGGATTTTTGGGCAATTCCGGGTGGAGTTTTTGGGGATTTTTGGGCAATTCTGGGTGGATTTTTGGGGGGATTTTGGGGCAATTCTGGGTGGAATTTTTGGGGATTTTGGGACAATTCCGGGTGGATTTTGTCAGGGATATTGGGGCAATTCCGGGTGGAATTTTTGGGGATTTTTGGGACAATTCCGGGTGGATTTTTGGAGGGATTTTTGGGCAATTCTGGGTGGATTTTTTGGGGGGATTTTGGGCAATTCCGGGTGGAATTTTGGGACAATTCCGGGTGGATTTTTTGGGGGGATTTTGGGGCAATTCTGAGCAGATTTTTTGGGGGGATTTTGGGCAATTCCAGGTGGATTTTTGGGGGGGATTTTTGGGCCAATTCCGGGTGGATTTTTGGGGGAATTTTTGGGCAATTCTGAGCAGATTTTTTGGGGGGATTTTGGGCAATTCCGGGTGGATTTTTGGGGGGATTTTTGGGCCAATTCCAGGTGGATTTTTGGGGGGATTTTTGGGCCAATTCTGGGTGGATTTTGGGCAATTCCGGGTGGATTTTTGGGGGGGATTTTTGGGCCAATTCCGGGTGGATTTTTTGGGGGGATTTTGGGGCAATTCCGAGCAGATTTTCTCAGGGACTTTTGGGCCAATTGCGGGTGGATTTTTGGGCCAATTCTGGGTGGATTTTTTGGGGGGATTTTGGTGCAATTCTGAGCAGATTTTCTCAGGGATTTTTGGGCCAATTCCGGGTGGATTTTTGGGGGGATTTTTGGGCCAATTCCCGGTGGATTTTTGGGCCAATTCCGGGTGGATTTTGGGCAATTCCGGGTGGATTTTTGGGGGGATTTTTGGGCCAATTCCGGGTGGATTTTTTGGGGGGATTTTGGGGCAATTCCGAGCAGATTTTCTCAGGGATTTTTGGGCCAATTCCGGGCGGATTTTTGGGGTTTTGGGGTCTCACCCACCCGGGCAGGGGCTCCCTGCTCCAGTCGATGGTGAAGGCCGTCCCGTCCTGCAGCCGGGCCTGCAGCAGCTCCTTCAGCAGCTTCTCCGTGCGATCTTTGTCCTCCTCGGACTCGCAGGCCGTGAAGCAGCGCTGCACGTAGGCCTTCATCTCGGGGGGCCAGTCCTCGGGGCGGCCCCTGCCCGGGCCCCGACCGTCCCTGGGGGTTTGGGGTCATTTCAGGGACTTTTGGGGCATTTCAGAAAAATCCCCGTCGAAATCCGCCCCAAAAAACCCCAAAAATCCATCGCAAAACCCCCAAAAATCCACCCAAAAACCCCAAAAATCCATCCTGAGAGACCCCTAAAATCCATCGTGAAAAACCCCAAAAATCCATTGCAAAACGCCCAAAAATCCACCCAAAAACCCAAAAAATCCACCCAAAAACCCAAAAAATCCACCCAAAAACCCCAAAAATCCATCCTGAAAACCCCAAAAAATCCATCGTGAAAAACCCCAAAAATCCACCCAAAAACCCTAAAAACCCATCGTGAAAACCCCAAAAATCCATCGTGAAAAACCCCAAAAATCCATCGCAAAACCCCCAAAAATCCACCCAAAATCCCCAAAAATCCACCCTGAAAAACCCCAAAAATCCATCGTGAAAAACCCCAAAAATCCACCCAAAAACCCTAAAAATCCATCCTGAAAACCCCAAAAATCCATCCTGAAAAACCCCAAAAATCCACCCAAAAAAACCCAAAAATCCACCCAAAAAACCCCAAAAATCCACCCCGAAAAACCCCAAAAATCCATCCTGAAAAACCCCAAAAATCCACCCAAAAACCCCAAAAATCCACCCAAAAAACCCCAAAAATCCATCCAAAAACCCCAAAAATCCATCCTGAAAAACCCCAAAAAATCCATCCTGAAAAACCCCAAAAATCCATCCTGAAAAACCCCAAAAATCCATCCCAAAAAAATCCTCTCTTACTCCTCCTCACACTCACCAAAAAACCCCCAAAAAACCCCAAATCCAACCCAAAAACAGCCCAGAAAAATCCCCGTCAAAATCCACCCCAAAAACCCCCAAAAATCCACCCAAAAAACCCCAAAAATCCACCCAAAAAACCCCAAAAATCCACCCAAAAAACCCCAAAAATCCACCCAAAAAACCACCCAAAAAACCCCAAAAATCCACCCCAAAAAACCCCAAAAATCCAGCCCGAAAAACCCCAAAAATCCACCCCGAAAAACCCAAAAAATCCACCCAAAATCCCCAAAAATCCACCCAAAACCCCCAAAAATCCATCCTGAAAAACCCCAAAAATACACCCCAAAAAAACCCAAAAATCCAGCCCGAAAAACCCCAAAAATCCACCCAAAAACCCCAAAAATCCACCCAAAAAACCCCACAAAAATCCAGCCCAAAAACCCCAAAAATCCACCCAAAAATCCATCCTGAAAAACCCCAAAAATCCATCGCAAAACCCCCAAAAATCCATCCTGAAAAACCCCAAAAATCCACCCAATTTTGGCACTTTTTGGCCTAATTTTTTGGGGTAATTTTTGGGGTAATTTTGTGATTGTTTAGGGGTAATTTTGTGATTTTTTGGGATAATTTTGTGATTTTTTGGGGTAATTTTGGCACTTTTTGGAGTAATTTTTTTTGGGTAATTTTGTGATTGTTTAGGGGTAATTTTGTCATTTTTTGGGGTAATTTTGTCATTTTTTGGGGTAATTTTTTGGTGTAATTTTGTGATTGTTTAGGGGTAATTTTGTGATTTTTTTGGGGTAATTTTTTGAGGTAATTTTGTGATTGTTTAGGAGTAATTTTGTGATTGTTTAGGAGTAATTTTGTGATTTTTTTGGGCTAAATTTGTGATTTTTTGGGGTAAATTTGTGACTTTTTGGGGTAATTTCATAATTGTTTAGGGGTAATTTTGTGAGTTTTTGGGGTAATTTTGGCACTTTTTGGGGTAATTTTTGGGGTAATTTTGTGATTGTTTAGGGGTAATTTTGGCATTTTTGGGGTAATTTTTGGGGTAATTTTTTGATTGTTTAGGGGTAATTTTGGGGGTAATTTTGGCATTTTTGGGGTAATTTTTGGGGTAATTTTGTGATTGTTTAGGGGTAATTTTGTGATTTTTTGGGGTAATTTTTTGGAGCAATTTCGTGATTGTTATGGGTAATTTTGGTTTTTTTGGGGTAATTTTTTGAGGCAATTTTGTGATTGTTTAGGGGTAATTTTGTGAATTTTTGGGGTAATTTTTTGGAGCAGTTTCGTGATTGTTTAGGGGTAATTTTGTGATTTTTTGGGGTAATTTTGGCACTTTTTGGGTTAATTTTTTGGGGTAATTTTGTGATTGTTTAGGGGTAATTTTGGCTTTTTTTGGGGTAATTTTTGGGGTAATTTTGGCATTTTTGGGGGTATTTTCAGGGCCCCCTCCCCGCCCCCAGGATTATTTTGGGGTGCCCATTTTGGGGAGGGGTCTCTCACTCACCCGTGGCCCCCCTGCAGCTTCTCCTGCCCGGGGGGGCCCCCGAAGGCCCCTCCCCCCCCCCGGGGCTGCTCCCCAAAGCCGGGGGGGGGCAGCGAGAACGGGAGGGGGCGCTTGGGCAGCTGGAACTTGAGACCCCCCGAGCCGGGGGCTTCTAGAGGGGGAACAAAGGGTTAAATGGGGAAAACAAGGGGTTAAATGGGGTTAAATGGGGAAAACAAGGGGTTAAATGGGGGTAAATGGGGAAAACAAGGGGTTAAATGGGGTTTAATTGGGAAAACAAGGGGTTAAATGGGGGCAAATGGGGTTAAATGGGAGTAAATGGGGAAAACAAGGGTTAAATGGGGAAAACAAGGGGTTAAATGGGGAAAACAAGGGGTTAAATGGGGAAAACAAGGGGTTAAATGGGGAAAACAAGGGGTTAAATGGGGTTTAATTGGGAAAACAAGGGGTTAAATGGGGAAAACAAGGGGTTAAATGGGGGCAAATGGGGAAAACAAGGGTTAAATGGGGAAAACAAGGGGTTAAATGGGGTTAAATGGGGAAAACAAGGGGTTAAATGGGGGTAAATGGGGTTAAATGGGGGTAAATGGGGAAAACAAGGGGTTAAATGGGGAAAACAAAGGGTTAAATGGGGTTTAATTGGGAAAACAAAGGGTTAAATGGGGAAAACAAGGGGTTAAATGGGGAAAACAAGGGGTTAAATGGGGGCAAATGGGGTTAAATGGGGGTAAATGGGGAAAACAAGGGGTTAAATGGGGTTTAATTGGGAAAACAAGGGGTTAAATGGGGAAAACAAGGGGTTAAATGGGGAAAACAAGGGGTTAAATGGGGTTAAATGGGGCTGGGGGCTGCTGGGGGGTTTGGGGGAGATTTGGGGGGGTTTGGGTGGGGATTTAGGGGGGGTTTGGGGATGAATTTGGGGCGGGAATTGGGGCAGGATTTGGGCAGGATTTGGGCAGGATTTGGGGCAGGATTTGGGGAAAATTTGGGGGAATTTAGGGCAGGAATTGGGGATAATTTGGGTCAGGATTTGGGGGTATTTGAGTCAGGATTTGGGGCAGGAATTGGGGGAATTTGGTTCAGGATTTGGGGGTATTTGAGTCAGGATTTAGGGCAGGATTTGGGGCAGATTTTGGGCAGGATTTGGGGGATTTTGGGGCAGGATTTGGGGAGGATTTGGGGCAGATTTTGGGGGATTTTGGGTCAGGATTTTGGGCAGATTTTGGGCAGGATTTGGGGGATTTTGGGTCAGGATTTAGGGCAGGAATTGGGGGATTTTGGGGCAGGATTTGGGTCAGGATTTGGGGTAGATTTTGAGCAGGATTTGGGGGATTTTGGGGCAGATTTAGGGCAGGATTTGGGGCAGATTTTGGGCAGGATTTGGGGGATTTTGGGGCAGATTTTGGGCGGAATTTGGGGGATTTTGGGGCAGGATTTTGGGGGGGGTCTCCCCTTACGTTTCATGCGGCTCCAGAGCTGCCCCCCCGCCTTCTTCCCCTTTTGGGGGGGGGGTCCCTCTCCTCCGTAGTGGGGGGAGGGGAAGGAGCCCCCCTGGGGGGTGGCCCCGCCCCCCCCCGCCCCCCCCCGCGCCCCCCCGAGCCCCCCAAGGGGTGGGGGGGGGGCTGGGGGGGGGCACTGGGGGGGGGCTGGGGGGTCCCGAAGGGCGAGGCCTCGTCCAGCCCGGGCACGGGGGGCTGCTGGGGGAAAAGGGGGGTCAGGGCCACGGGGACCCCTCCCCAAATCCCCACTGAGCCCCCCAGACCCTGCAGACCCCTCCCCAAATCCCCACTGAGCCCCCCAGACCCTGCAGACCCCTCCCCAAATCCACACTGAGCCCCCCAGGCCATGCAGACCCCTCCCCAAATCCCCACTGAGCCCCCCAGACCCTGCAGACCCCTCCCCAAATCCACACTGAGCCCCCCAGGCCGTGCAGACCCCTCCCCAAATCCCCACTGAGCCCCCCAGACCCTGCAGACCCCTCCCCAAATCCACACTGAGCCCCCCAGACCCTGCAGACCCCTCCCCAAATCCCCACTGAGCCCCCCAGGCCGTGCAGACCCCTCCCCAAATCCCCACTGAGCCCCCCAGGCCGTGCAGACCCCTCCCCAAATCCACACTGAGCCCCACTGACCGTGCAGACCCCTCCCCAAATCCCCACTGAGCCCCCTTTACCTGGCCCAGGCCATGCAGACCCCTCCCCAAATTCCCTCACCCGGCCCAGGGTGGGCACAGGGGGGTCCCAGATGTGCAGACCCCTCCCCAAATTCCCTCACCTGGCCGAGTCCACCCTGCTGCTGCTGGGGGGGGGCGGGGGGCGGCTGCTGCTGCTGCTGGGGGGGAGGGGCGGGGTAGGAGCCCCCTCCCCCCGCGGGGTACGGGGCCGTGGGGGCGCCATAGCCGGGGTACACGCCCTGGGGGGGGAGAGACCCCCACGGTAATAATGGTACAGCCCAGAGACCCCCAAATTAACAATGGTACAGCCCAGAGACCCCCACGTTAACAATAGTACAGCCCAGAAACCCCCAAGTTAACAATGGTACAGCCCAGAGACCCCCCCCCCCCATAGCCATAGCCAGGGTACACACCCTGCGGGGGGAGAGACCCCCAAGTTAACAATGGTACAGCCCAGAGACCCCCAAATTAACAATGGTACAGCCCAGAGACCCCTCCCCATTTATAAGGGATCCCCCTATAGCTGGGGTACACGCCCTGGAGGGGAAACACCCCAAAATGAGCAATGGAACAGCCCAGAGACCCCCAAATTAACAATGGTACAGCCCAGAGACCCCCACGTTAACAATGGTACAGCCCAGAGACCCCCAAGTTAACAATGGTACAGCCCAGAGACCCCCAAGTTAACAATGGTACAGCCCAGAGACCCCCAAGTTAACAATGGTACAGCCCAGAGACCCCTCCCCATTTATTAGAGACCCCCCTATAGCCGGGGTACACGCCCTGGAGGGGAAACACCCCAAAATGAGCAATGGAACAGCCCAGAGACCCCCAAGTTAACAATGGTACAGCCCAGAGACCCCCAAGTTAACAATGGTACAGCCCAGAGACCCCTCCCCATAGCCAGAGTACACACCCTAAGGGAGGGGGCAGAGACCCCCAAGTTAACAATGGAATGGTCTAGAGACCCCCTCCCCCCCACTAAAGTATTGGTACAGCCCAGAGACCCCGTTTCTTAAATTAATGGTACAGCCCAGAGACCCCTAAAGTAAACAATGGTACAGCCCAGAGATCCCCCCCACCAATTAACATTGGTACAGCCCAGAGACCCCCCCCCCTTAAATTAACAATGGTATGACCCAGAAACCCCTTCCCATCAATCGGAGACACCCCCCTCCCCCCATTAAATTAATGGTACGGCCCAGAGAAACCCTCCCCCCTTTAAATTAACAATGGTGTGGCCCAGAATTCCCCTCCAAATTAATGGTACAGCCCAAAGCCCCCTCCCAGCCCCGTGTGAGCCCCCAGCCCCATTTGGGGTGCCCCCAGACCCATCCTGGGGTGCCCCCAGCCCCGCAGCAGCCCCCAGACCCATTGCAGCCCCCAGCCCCATCTGGGGGTGCCCCCAGCCCCATTTGGGGTGCCCCCAGGCCCATTGCAGCCCCGTGTGAGCCCCCAGCCCCATTTGGGCTCTCACCATGGGGCAGCAGTATCCGTAGGGGCAGTAGCCCCCCCCGTAGGGCTGTACCATTCCCAGTGAAGCCCCCAGCCCCATTTGGGGAGCCCCCAGCCCCATTTGGGCTCTCACCATGGGGTAGTAGTATCCGTAGGGGTAGTAGCCCCCCCCGTAGGGCTGGTACCACTGGTAGTACTGGGGGGGCTGAGCCTGAGCCAGGGAGGGGTCACCCTGTGAGGGGGGGGCGAACTGGGGAGGGGGAGAGGAGGGTTAGAGACCCCCCAGAACGGGGAGAGACCCCCCAGAACGGGGAGAGACCCCCCCAAAACGGGGAGAGACCCCCCAGAACGCAGAGACTCCAAAAGAGCCCAAAATAGGAGACCCCCCCTCATAAGAGACAAACCCCCAGAACAGAGACCGCAAAAAACCCCACAGAGACCCCAAAAAAACCCAGAGAACCCAAAAAAAAAACCCACAGAGAACCCAAAAAAACCCACAGAGACCCCAAAAAAAAAAGCAGAGATGCCCCCCAAAACGTTGAGGCCCTCCTCAGAACACCCCAGACCACAGAGACCCCCCCCAAATAAATACAGGCCTCCCCAAATCCCCCCCAAAGACCCCACAGACCCCCAAACCTCCCCCAAAGAGCCCTGAACCCCCCTCTAACCTCTCTGCAAACCCCCACAAATCCGCCCCAGACCCCCCCAGGCCCCCCAAATCCCCCCGTTTCCCACCTGCGCTCCGGCCTGCGCCCCCGCCGCGGCCTTGCCGCCGCCCGCCGCCGCTTTGCTGATGCTGGCCAGCGCCTGCCGCGCCTTCTCCCACTCGGGGTTCTCGGGGGGCGCCGGGGGCTCCTCCCGCGCGGGGCCGGCGCCGCCGGGCGCGCCTCCGGGAGCGGCTCCGGGAGCGGCGCCGAGCGCGAACGGGGCGGCCCTGAGGGAGCAAACCGGGTCAAACCGGCCCCGCGCTCTGCCCGCGCCCTCCCTCCCTCCCTCCCTCCCTCCCTCCCCTCTCCCGGAGCCGCTCTCACCACTCGCGTTGGTCGCCCAGGTTGGCGGCCATGGTTCGGGGCCGCCCCCGCCGCCGGGGTCGCGATCGTCGCGACAGGAGCGGCCGCGGCTCCGCGGGCCCAAGATGGCGGCGCCGCCGCCTCTCCCCTCACGGAGCCGCTTCCGGTCGGAGCGCGCGGCGCTCGGCCAATGGGAGGGCGAACGGCGGGGGCGCGCGCGGCGCTCGGCCAATCGGAGGGCGAAGGAGGGGGGCGCGCGCGGGGAACGGCCAATGGGAGAGCGAGGCGCGGGGTAACGGCGGCCGCGCGAGGACAAAGTAACGGCGAGGGCGCGAGGGAGACGGGGAACGGCGGCCGCGAGGGGACAAAATGAAAGAGATGCGCGCGCGCGGCGTTTTGGGGAGGATTTCGGGGATTTTGGGGAGCGCAGGCGAAGAATTTGGGGGGGGGGTCCCCGTGTATCCGCCCTGCCCACCGCTCCTCCCGCCCCAGGGGGTCCCCACTCCCCTTTGAGTCACCCCAAATTCCCCCGCTGCAGCCGCGGCAGCTGAACCACGCTGGGGACCCCAAAATCGGGGGGGTGTTCCCTCAAAATTTGGGATTTTACCCCCAAAATTAGAGGTTTTTAATCCCCAAATTTGGGAGATTTCATGCCCAAAATTGGGAGTTTTTAATCCCCAAATCTGGAGGATTTTAGCCCCAAAATCTGGGGGTGCGCTCCCCAAAATTGGGAGTTCTCAATGTGCAAAATTGGGAGTTACATCTCCCCAAAACCGGGGATTTCACCCCAAAACCGGGAGGTTCTAACCCCAAACCCGGACGTTTCCAATGTGCAAAACGGGGAGGTTTCAACCTCCAAAGCGGCGGATTTTACCCCAAACCACGGGTTTCACCCCAAAATTGGGAGTTTTTAATCCCCAAATCTGGAGGATTTTAGCCCCAAAATCTTGGGGTGCGCTCCCCAAAATTGGGAGTGCTCAATGTCCAAAATTGGAAATTATAAACTCCCCAAACGCGGGGATTTCACCCCAAAACCTGGAGGTTCTAACCCCAAACCCGGACGTTTCCAATGTGCAAAACGGGGAGGTTTCAACCTCCAAAGCGGCGGATTTTACCCCAAACCAGGGGTTTCACCCCAAAATTGGGAGTTTTTACCCCAAACCCAGGCGATTTTACCCCAAACCTGAGAATTTTTAACCCAAAACCGGGAGATTTTAAACCCCAGAATTGGGATGTTTTACCCAAACCCGGCTGATTTCCCCCCAAAAATTGGGAGGTTTTACCCAAACCCGGCTGATTTCCCCCCAAACTGGGGGAGTTCACCCCAAACCCGGTGGAATTTAGGCTCCGAAATTGGGAATTTTTACCCTGAATTTGGGATTTTTTAACCCCAAAATTGGGATTTTTAAACCCAAAATGGGGATTTTTTAAAGCCCAAAATGGGGATTTTTTAACCCCGAAATTGGAATTTTTTTAACTCAGAAATTGGGATTTTTTTAACCCCAAAATTGGGATTTTTTAACCCCGAAATTGGGATTTTTTAACCCCGAAATTGGGATTTTTTTAACCCCGAAATGGGGATTTTTTAACCCCAAAATGGGGATTCTTTAACCCCGAAATTGGGACTTTTTAAACCCCGAAACTGAGAGTTTTTTAACCCCGAAATTGGGATTTCTTAACCCCAAAATGGGGATTTTTTAACCCCGAAATTGGGATTTTTTAACTCCAAAATTGCGATTTTTTAAACCCCAAAATGGTGATTTTTTTAACCCCGAAATTGGGATTTTTTAAACCCCAAAATGGGGATTTTTTAACCCCGAAATTGGGATTTTTTAACCCCAAAATGGGGATTTTTTTAACCCCGAAATTGGGATTTTTTTAACCCCAAATTCGGGAATTTTTGACCCCGAAATTGGGATTTTTTAACCCCGAAATTGGGATTTTTTTAACCCCAAAATCGGGATTTTTTAACCCCGAAATTGGGACTTTTTAAACCCCGAAACTGAGAGTTTTTTAACCCCGAAATTGGGATTTCTTAACCCCAAAATGGGGATTTTTTAACCCCGAAATTGGGATTTTTTAACTCCAAAATTGCGATTTTTTAAACCCCAAAATGGTGATTTTTTTAACCCCGAAATTGGGATTTTTTTAACCCCGAAATGGGGATTTTTTAACCCCCAAAATGGGGATTTTTTAACCCCAAAATGGGGATTTTTTTAACCCCGAAATTGGGATTTTTTTAACCCCAAATTCGGGAATTTTTGACCCCGAAATTGGGATTTTTTTAACCCCGAAATTGGGATTTTTTAACCCCAAAATGGGGATTTTTTAACCCCAAAATGGGGATTTTTTAACCCCAAAATGGGGATTTTTTTAACCCCAAAATGGGGATTTTTTAACCCCAAAATGGGGATTTTTTAACACTGAAATTGGGATTTTTTTAACCCCAAAATTGGGATTTTTTTTAACCCCGAAATTGGGATTTTTTAACCCCGAAATGGGGATTTTTAACCCAGAAATTGGGATTTTTTTAACCCCAAAATGGGGATTTTTTTAACCCAGAAATTGGGATTTTTTTAACCCCGAAATGGGGATTTTTTAACCCCGAAATGGGGATTTTTTAACCCCAAAATTGGGATTTTTTATCCCCAAAATTGGGATTTTTTAACCCCGAAATTGGGATTTTTAACCTCGAATTGGGATTTTTTTAACCCCAAAATGGGGATTTTTTTACCCCCGAAATTGGGATTTTTTTAACCCCAAATTTGGGAATTTTTAACCCCGAAATTGGGATTTTTTTAACCCCAAATTCAGGAATTTTTGACCCCGAAATTGGGATTGTTTTAACCCCGAAATTGGGATTTTTTTAACCCCAAAATGGGGATTTTTTAACCCCGAAATTGGGATTTTTAACCTCGAATTGGGATTTTTTTAACCCCAAAATTGGGATTTTTTTAACCCCAAAATTGGGATTTCTTTAACCCCGAAATTGGGATTTTTTTTTACCCCCAAAATTGGGATTTTTTAACCCCAAATTCGGGAATTTTTGACCCAAACTCCGCCGATTCCCACCCGCCCCTTCCCCCCCCCCCCCATTAAATAATTCACCAAATTCACCAAAAACACCAAAACCACCAAAAACTGGAAAAATCCGTTTAATCCCGCTTGGGGGTGGAGGGCGGGTGGGTGGGGGAGGGGCGGTTCGTGAGGGGGTTTTCCCCTCCCCCACCTTTCGCCGTCGCCCCTCCCCCCCCCCTTTTCCCGCCAATACCAAAAAACGTCACAAAGGGTGGGGGAGGGGCGCGGGGGGGAGGTGGGGGAGGGGCGGGGTGGGGGAGGGGCGGCCGAAGCTACAACGAGGAACCAGCGCGGGGTGGGGGCGGGGCGAAATTTTAGGGCGAAACCGCGGGAATTCGGGCAAAGGGGGGGCGGGGCCTCCGCGGGCAGGGGGCGGGGCCTCCGCGGGCAGGGGGCGGGGCCTGCGGCGGGGGGCGGGGCTACCAGAAGTCGCGGCGGTGATAAGAGTCGGGGTCGCAGAACTTGGTGACAACGACGCGGTTGGCGAACTTGCGGCCCGTGAGGCCCTGCATGGCCTTCTGGCAGTCGAACACCGACGTGAACTCCACGAAAATCTGGGGAAAAAACACGAGATTTTGGGTCATTTTGGGTCACTATAGTCATTTTGTGTCGTTTTGTGTCGTTTTGGGGTCATTTCATGGGGATTTGGGGTCAGCAGGGACACAGGGACAGCCCAGGCCCTGTGGGGCCTTCTGGCAGTCCAACACCGACGTGAACTCCACGAAAATCTGGGGAAAAAACACGAGATTTTGGGTCATTTTGGGTTATTATAGTCATTTTGTGTCGTTTTGTGTCGTTTTGGGGTCATTTCATGGGGATTTGGGGTCAGCAAGGACACAGGGACAGCCCAGGCCCTGTGGGGCCTTCTGGCAGTCCAACACCGACGTGAACTCCACGAAAATCTGGGGAAAAAACACGAGATTTTGGGTCATTTTGGGTCACTTTAGTCATTTTCTGTGATTTTGTGTCGTTTTGGGGTCATTTCATGGGGATTTGGGGTCAGCAAGGACACAGGGACAGCCCAGGCCCTGCGGGGCCTTCTGGCAGTCGAACACCGACGTGAACTCCACGAAAATCTGGGTTAAAAAACCGAGATTTTGGGTCATTTTGGGTCACTTTAGTCATTTTCGGCCATTTTGTGTCATACTTCTGTCATTTTGTGTCGTTTTGGGGTCATTTCAGGGGGATTTGGGGCACAGGGACAGCCCAGGCCCTGCGGGGCCTTCTGGCAGTCGAACACCGACGTGAACTCCACGAAAATCTGGGGAAAAAACACGAGATTTTGGGTCATTTTGGGCGACTTCCGTCAGTTTCGGCCATTTTGTGTCATACTTCTGTCATTTTTGGTCATTTTGTGTCGTTTTGGGGTCATTTCAGGGGGATTTGGGTCACAGAGTCAGCCCAGGCCCTGCGGGGCCTTCTGGCAGTCGAACACCGACGTGAACTCCACGAAAATCTGAAAAATCTGGGGAAAAAATATCAAAGTTTGGGACATTTTGGGTCATTTTGGGGGGGTTTTGGTGATTTCGGACATTTTGGGGTGATTTCAGGGGGATTTGGGGCACAGGGACAGCCCAGGCGCTTGTGGGCATCCAACAGCGACGGGAACGGCACGGAAACCTGCGGGACCTCGGTGGGTTTGAGCCATCGGCCCAGCGGCACAGCTGGGCACGCCTGGGCACACCTGGGAACACCTGGGCACAGCTGGGAACACCTGGGCACACCTGGGAACACCTGGGAACACCTGGGCACACCTGGGAACACCTGGGCACACCTGGGCACACCTGGGAACACCTGGGAACACCTGGGCACACCTGGGAACACCTGGGCACGCCTGGGCACACCTGGGCACACCTGGGAACACCTGGGCACGCCTGGGCACACCTGGGCACACCTGGGAACACCTGGGAACACCTGGGCACACCTGGGAACACCTGGGCACACCTGGGCACACCTGGGAACACCTGGGCACACCTGGGAACACCTGGGCACGCCTGGGCACACCTGGGCACACCTGGGAACACCTGGGCACGCCTGGGCACACCTGGGCACACCTGGGAACACCTGGGAACACCTGGGCACACCTGGGAACACCTGGGCACACCTGGGCACACCTGGGAACACCTGGGAACACCTGGGCACACCTGGGAACACCTGGGCACGCCTGGGCACACCTGGGCACACCTGGGCACAGCTGGGCACGCCTGGGCACACCTGGGAACACCTGGGAACACCTGGGAACACCTGGGAACACCTGGGCACGCCTGGGCACACCTGGGAACACCTGGGCACACCTGGGCACACCTGGGCACACCTGGGCACACCTGGGCACAGCTGGGCACACCTGGGAACACCTGGGCACGCCTGGGCACAGCTGGGAACACCTGGGCACACCTGGGAACGCCTGGGAACACCTGGGCACGCCTGGGCACAGCTGGGCACACCTGGGAACACCTGGGCACACCTGGGCACAGCTGGGAACACCTGGGAACACCTGGGCACACCTGGGCACAGCTGGGAACACCTGGGCACACCTGGGCACGCCTGGGCACACCTGGGCACACAGGTGAGCCCGTATCTCTGAATTCTCACCTTCCCACAGCCGGGCACCTCGACGCCATCCACGGGCCGCAGGATCTCGATGGATTTAACCCTTTCCCTGCCCGTTCCCAGCACGCCTGGGCACACCTGGGCACACCTGGGCACACCGGTAATGCCACCATATCTCTGAATTCTCACCTTCCCACAGCCCGGCACCTCCCTGGCCAGGAGATCTCGATGGATTTAACCCTTTCCCTGCCCGTTCCCAGCACGCCTGGGCACACCTGGGCACACCTGGGCACACAGGTGAGCCCGTATCTCGGCTCTCTCACCTTCCCACAGCCGGGCACCTCCCTGACTGCGGGATCTCGATGGATTTAACCCTTTCCCTGCCCGTTTCCCTGCACACCTGTGCACACCTGGGCACACCTGTGCACACCTGGGCACACCTGGGCACACCTGGGCACACAGGTGAGCCGCTATGACCGCGTATTTCCATTCTCTCACCTTCCCACAGCCAGGTATTTGCACACTATCCACCGGCCGCAGGATCTCAGTGGATTTAACCCTTTCCCTGCCCATTCCCAGCACACCTGGGCACACCTGGGCACACAGGTGAGCCCGTATCTCTGCATTCTCACCTTCCCACAGCCAGGTACTTACACGCCATCCATGGCTGCAGGATCTCGATGGATTTAACCCTTTCCCTGCCCGTTCCCTGCACACCTGGGCACACCTGGGCACACAGGTGAGCCCGTATCTCTGCATTCTCACCTTCCCACAGCCAGGTACTTACACGCCATCCATGGCTGCAGGATCTCGATGGATTTAACCCTTTCCCTGCCCGTTCCCAGCACACCTGGGCACACCTGGGCACACAGGTGAGCCCGTATCTCTGCATTCTCACCTTCCCACAGCCAGGTACTTACACGCCATCCATGGCTGCAGGATCTCGATGGATTTAACCCTTTCCCTGCCCATTCCTGGCACACAGGTGAGCCCGTATGCCAGGTACTTACACGCCATCCATGGGCCGCGGGATCTCGATGGATTTAACCCTTTCCCTGCCCGTTCCCTGCACACCTGGGCACACCTGGGCACACCTGGGCACACCTGGGCACACAGGTGAGCCCGTATCTCTGCATTCTCACCTTCCCACAGCCGGGCACCTCGACGCCGTCGACGGGCTGTGGGATCTCGATGGATTTAACCCTTTCCCTGCCCGTTCCCTGCCCATTCCCTGCCCGTTCCCAGCACACCTGGGCACACCTGGGCACGCCGGTAATGCCACCATATCTTGGCTCTCTCACCTTCCCACAGCCGGGCACCTCGACGCCATCCACGGGCCGCGGGATCTCGATGGATTTAACCCTTTCCCTGCCCATTCCCTGCACACCTGGGCACACCTGGGCACACCTGGGCACACAGGTGAGCCCGTATCTCGGCTCTCTCACCTTCCCACAGCCGGGCACCTCGACGCCGTCGACGGGCCGCGGGATCTCGATGGATTTGACGGTGCCGTACTTGCCGCACTCGTCGCGCACGTCCTCGACGATCTCCTCGTACTCCTCGTCGTCCAGCAGCTCCTCGGGCAGCACCATGTTGAGCAGGCACAGCACCTCCGTGGGGTGCCCGCCCATCTGCACCTGCGAGCTCATCAGCCCCGGCACCTGCAGCGTCACCGGCGTCTGGTTGATGGTGCTCTGCAACGGGCACGGGGAAACGGCGCCGTGGGCGGCGGAAACGCGGGGAAACGGCGGGCACGGGGGGCACAGGGGCCACAGCGGGCAGGGAAACGGGGAACGGGGAACGGGGAATTGGGGGAACGTTCCAAAAACAAAACAAATGAAGTGGGAATTGTTGGGAAAATGCAACGGGCAGCGGGGAAACGGCGCCGTGGGCAGCGGAAACGCGGGCACAGGGGGCACGGGGGGCACGGGGGGCACGGCGGGCAGGGAAACGGGGAATTGGGGCAACGTTCCAAAAAGAAAACAAATGAAGTGGGAATTGTTGGGAAAATGCAACGGGCACGGGGAACGGCGCCGTGGGCAGCGGAAACGCGGGCACGGCGGGCACGGCGGGCACGGGGGGCACGGGGGGCACGGCGGGCAGGGAAACGGGGAACGGGGAATTGGGGGAATGTTCCAAAACAAAACAAAAGTGAGAATTGTTGGGAAAATGCAAAGGGGAAACGGCGCCGTGGGCAGCAGAAACGCGGAGAAACGGCGGGCACGGCGGGCATGGGGGGCACGGCGGGCATGGGGGGCACGGCGGGCATGGGGGGCACGGGGGGCAGGGAAACGGGGAATGGGGAACGGGGAATTGGGGGAACGTTCCAAAAACAAAAACAAAGTGGGAATTGTTGGGAAAATGCAACGGGCATGGGGCAGCGGAAACGCGGGCACGGGGGGCACGGGGGGCACGGGGGGCACGGCGGGCAGGGAAACGGGGAACGGGGAATTGGGGGAACGTTCCAAAAACAAAACCAATGAAGTGGGAATTGTTGGGAAAATGCAACGGGCACAGGGAAACGGCACCGTGGGCAGCGGAAACGCGGAGAAACGGCGGGCACAGGGGGCACGGGGGGCACGGGGGGCATGGGGGGCACGGCGGGCAGGGAAATGGGGAATAGGAAACAGGGAATTGGGGGAACATTCCAAAAACAAAACCAAAGTGAGAATTGTTGGGAAAATGCAACGGGCACGGGGAAACGGCGCCGTGGGCAGCGGAAACGCGGAGAAACGGCGGGGAGGGAAACGGGAAAATTGGGGGGAAAATTAAAAACAAAAAAAATCGGGGGGAGAAGTGGGAATTGTTGGGAAAAATGTGGGGGAATATCGGGGGGAGAATGGGGAATGTCAGGGGGAAATTGGGGAAAAATGGGAAATATTTGGGGAAAAAATTGGGGGAAAATGAGGGGTAAAAATGGGAAAAAAGAGAAAAATTGGGGAAAGAAAAGGGGAAATATTGGGGGGAAATGGGGGGGAAATGGGGGTAACGAGTGGGACCGCTGGGCGAGGTGGGGATTTGGGGAGGGGTCTCCCTCACTCACCAGCGTGGCGTTCTTGGCCCCCACGCTCGCCCTCTGCACCAGCAGCTTCTTGTCGCCGAGCTGCATGCCATTGAGGCCCGCGATGGCCTGGGGGGACACGGTCAGGGACCCCTCCCCAAATTGGGGGGCTGGGGAGCCCCCTCCCCAAATTGGGGGGCTGCCACCCTGGGGAACCCCCTCCCCACATTATGGGGGGCTGGGGAACCCCCTCCCCAAATCACGGGGGGCTGGGGAACCCCCTCCCCAAATCGGGGCTGGGGAACCCCCTCCTCACATTGTGGGCACTGGGGAACCCCTCCCCAAATCGGGGGGCTGGGGAGCCCCCTCCCCACATTATGGGCACTGGGGGACCCCCTCCTCATATTATGGGGGTTTGGGAACCCCCTCCTCAAATCAGGGGCTGGAGAACCCCCTCCCCACATTATGGGGGGCTGGGGAACCCCCCCCACATTATGGGGGGCTGGGGAACCCCCTCCCCAAATCGGGGGCTGGGGAACCCCCTCCCCAAATCGGGGGCTGGGGGACCCCCTCCCCACATTACGGGGGACTGGGGAGCCCCTCCCCACATTATGGGGGCTGGGGAAGCCCCTCCCCAAATCAGGGGCTGGAGAACCCCCTCCTCAAATCGGGGGCTGGGGAGCCCCCTCCCCACATTGTGGGGGCTGGGGAACCCCTCCTCACATTATGGGGGGCTGGGGAACCCCCTCCTCATATTATGGGGGTTTGGGAACCCCCTCCCCACATTATGGGGGCTGGGGGACCCCCTCCCCACATTATGGGAGGCTGAGGAACCCCCTCCCCACATTATGGGAGGCTGAGGAACCCCCTCCCCAAATCGGGGGCTGGGGAACCCCCTCCCCACATTATGGGAGGCTGAGGAACCCCCTCCCCACATTATGGGGGGCTGGGGAACCCCTCCCCACATTATGGGGGGCTGGGGAACCCCTCCCCAAATCGGGGGCTGGGGAACCCCCTCCCCACATTATGGGGGCTGGGGGACCCCTCCCCACATTACGGGCACTGGGGAACCCCCTCCCCACATTACGGGGGGCTGCCACCCCGGGGGACCCCACCAGGGCTGGGTTTGGGGGGAAATTCTGGGATTTTGGGGGTTTTAGGGGGCATTTGGGGTTCCAAGAAGATTTGGGGAGGGTCAGGAGTAGTTTGGGGACCCCCTCCCCAAATTGGGGGGGCTGCGACCCCCAGGAGTGGATTTGGGGCTGATCGTGGGGGGATTTGGGGCAGGTTCTGGGCAGGTTTGGGGCAGTTTTGTGTGGATTTGGGGAGGATTTTTGGGTGGATTTGGGGCAGTTTTTGAGCCATTTTTGGGCAGTTTTTGAGCCGTTTTTGGGCAGTTTCTAGGCCAGTTTTTGAGCCATTTTTGGGCAGGTTTTGGACAGTTTTTGGGTCAGGTTTCGGGCCAGTTTTGGGCAGTTTTTGAGCTATTTTTGGGCAGTTTCTGGGGCAGTTTTTGAGCCATTTTTTGGCGGTTTCTGGGGCAGTTTTTGGGCAGTTTTTGAGCAATTTTTGGGCAATTTATGGGGCACTTTTTGAGCCATTTTTGGGCAGGTTTTGGACAGTTTCTGGGGCAGTTTTTGGGGCAGTTTTGGGGCACTTTTTCAGCCATTTTTGGGCAGTTTCTGGGGCAGTTTTTGGGCCATTTTTGGGCAGTTTCTGGGGCAGTTTTTGAGCCGGTTTTGGGGTATTTTTTGTGCAGTTTTTGGGGCAGTTTGGGTACCTGCTCAGTGACGTTGATGTCCACGTACTCACAGAAGGCGCAGCCCTTGGTCAGCCCCGTGGCAGATTTGGGGCAGTTTTTGGGGCAGTTTTGGGGCACTTTTTCAGCCATTTTTGGGCAGTTTTTGGGGCAGTTTTTGAGCCATTTTTTGGCGGTTTCTGGGGCAGTTTTTGGGGCAGTTTTTGGGGTGTTTTGGGGCAGTTTGGGTACCTGGTCAGTGACGTTGATGTCCCCGTACTCGCAGAAGGCGCAGCCCTTGCTCAGCCCCACGGCAGATTTGGGGCAGATTTGGGGCAGTTTTTGGGCAGTTTTTGGGCAGTTTTTGAGCAGTTTTTGGGCAGTTTCTGGGGCAGTTTTTGAGCAGTTTTAGGGTCAGGTTTCGGGGCAGTTTTGGAGCAGTTTTTTGAGCAGTTTTTGGGCAGTTTCAGGTGTAATTTGGTACCTGCTCAGTGACGTTGATGTCCACGTACGCGCAGAAGGCGCAGCCCTTGCTCAGCCCCGCGGCAGATTTGGGGCAGATTTGGGCAGTTTTTGGGCAGTTTCTGGGGCAGTTTCTGGGGCAGTTTTTGGGCAGTTTTTGGGCCATTTTTGGGCAGTTTCTGGGGCAGTTTTTGGGCAGTTTTTGAGCCGTTTTTGGGCAGTTTTTGGGGCAGTTTTTGGCCAGTTTTTGGGCAGTTTTTGGGCAGTTTTTGAGCAGTTTTTGGGGCAGTTTTTGGGCAGTTTTTGGCGGTTTTTGGGGCAGTTTTTGAGCCATTTTTGGGCAGTTTCTGGGGCAGTTTTTGAGCCATTTTTGAGGCAGTTTCTGGGGCAGTTTTTGGGCCATTTTGGAGCAGTTTTTTGAGCAGATTTTGGGCAGTTTCAGGTGTAATTTGGTACCTGCTCAGTGACGTTGATGTCCACGTACGCGCAGAAGGCGCAGCCCTTGCTCAGCCCCGCGGCAGATTTGGGGCAGGTTTTGAGCCATTTTTGGGCAGTTTCTGGGGCAGTTTTTGGGCAGTTTTTGGGTCAGGTTTCGGGGCCAGTTTTGGGCAGATTTGGAGCCGTTTTTGGGCAGTTTCTGGGGCAGTTTCTGGGGCAGTTTTTGAGCAGTTTTTGGGCAGTTTTTTGGGCAGTTTTTGGGCAGTTTTTTGGGCAGTTTTTGGGGTATTTTTTGGGCAGTTTTAGGGCAGTTTTTGGGGCAGTTTTTGGGGTGTTTTGGGGCAGTTTGGGTACCTGCTCAGTGACGTTGATGCCCACGTACTCGCAGAAGGCGCAGCCCTTGCTCAGCCCCGCGGCAGATTTGGGGCAGTTTTAGGCAGTTTTTGGGCAGGTTTTGAGCCATTTTTGGGCAGTTTCTGGGGCAGTTTTTGGGCAGTTTTTGGGTCAGGTTTCGGGCCAGTTTTGGGCAGTTTTTGGGCAGGTTTTGAGCCATTTTTGGGCAGTTTTTGAGCCATTTTTGGGCAGTTTCTGGGGCAGTTTTTGATCCATTTTTTGGCGGTTTCTGGGGCAGTTTTTGAGCCATTTTTGGGCAGTTTTTGGGGCAGTTTTTGAGCCGTTTTTGGGCAATTTTGGGGCAGTTTTTGAGCCGTTTTTGGGCAGTTTCTAGGCCAGTTTTTGAGCCATTTTTGGGCAGTTTCTGGGGCAGTTTTTGGGCCATTTTTCGGCAGTTTTTGGGGCAGTGTTTGAGCAATTTTTGGGCAGTTTCTGGTGCAGTTTCTGAGCCATTTTTGGGCAGGTTTTGGACAGTTTTTGGGTCAGGTTTCGGGCCAGTTTTGGGCAGTTTTTGAGCCATTTTTGGGCAGTTTCTGGGGCAATTTTTGAGCCATTTTTTGGCGGTTTCTGGGCAGTTTTTGAGCAGTTTTTGGGCAGTTTCTGGGGCAGTTTTTGAGCCGTTTTTGGGCAATTTTTGGGGCAGTTTTTGGGGTGTTTTAGGGCAGTTTGGGTACCTGGTCAGTGACGTTGATGTCCACGTACTCGCAGAAGACGCAGCCCTTGCTCAGCCCCGCGGCAGATTTGGGGCAGTTTTGGGCAGTTTTTGGGCAATATTTGAGCCATTTTTGGGCAGTTTCTGGGGCAGTTTTTGGGCAATTTTGGGCAGTTTCTGGGGCAGTTTTTGGGCAGTTTTTGGGTCAGGTTTCGGGCCAGTTTTGGGCAGTTTTTGAGCCATTTTTGGGCATTTTCTGGGGCAGTTTTTGGGCCATTTTGGGCAGTTTTTGGGTCAGGTTTCGGGCCAGTTTTGGGCAGTTTTTGAGCCATTTTTGGGCAGTTTCTGGGGCAATTTTTGAGCCATTTTTTGGCGGTTTCTGGGGCAGTTTTTGAGCCGTTTTTGGGCAGTTTTTGGGGCAGTTTTTGGGGTGTTTTGGGGCAGTTTGGGTACCTGGTCAGTGACGTTGATGTCCACGTACGCGCAGAAGGCGCAGCCCTTGCTCAGCCCCGCGGCAGATTTGGGGCAGTTTTGGGCAGTTTTTGGGCAGTTTCTGGGGCAGTTTTTGGGCAGTTTTTGGGCAGTTTTTGGGTCAGGTTTCGGGGCCAGTTTTGGGCAGATTTGGAGCCGTTTTTGGGCAGTTTCTGGGGCAGTTTCTGGGGCAGTTTTTGAGCCATTTTTGGGCAGTTTTTTGGGCAGTTTTAGGGCAGTTTTTTGGGCAGTTTTAGGGCAGTTTTTTGGGCAGTTTTTGGGGTATTTTTTGGGCAGTTTTAGGGCAGTTTTTGGGGCAGTTTTTGGGGTGTTTTGGGGCAGTTTGGGTACCTGCTCAGTGACGTTGATGCCCACGTACTCGCAGAAGGCGCAGCCCTTGCTCAGCCCCACGGCAGATTTGGGGCAGTTTTTGAGCAGTTTTTGGGGCAGTTTTTGAGCCGGTTTTGGGCAGTATTTGAGCCATTTTTGGGCAGTTTTTGGGGCAGTTTTTGGGCAGTTTCTGGGGCAGTTTTTGGGCAGTTTTTGGGTCAGGTTTCGGGCCAGTTTTGGGCAGTTTTTGAGCCGTTTTGGGCAGTTTCTGGGGCAGTTTTTGGGTCAGGTTTCGGGCCAGTTTTGGGCAGTTTTTGAGCCATTTTTGGGCAGTTTCTGGGGCAGTTTTTGAGCCATTTTTGGGCAGTTTCTGGGGCAATTTTTGAGCCATTTTTTGGCGGTTTCTGGGGCAGTTTTTGAGCAGTTTTTGGGCAGTTTTAGGGGCAGTTTTTGAGCCGTTTTTGGGGCAGTTTTTGAGCCGTTTTTGGGGCAGTTTTTGAGCCGTTTTTGGGCAGTTTTTGGGGTATTTTTTGAGCCGTTTTTGGGGCAGTTTTTGGGGTGTTTTGGGGCAGTTTGGGTACCTGCTCAGTGACGTTGATGCCCACGTACTCGCAGAAGGCGCAGCCCTTGCTCAGCCCCGCGGCAGATTTGGGGCAGTTTTGGGCACTTTTTGGGCAGTTTTTGGGGTATTTTTTGGGGCAGTTTTTGGGCAGTTTTTGGGTCAGGTTTCGGGCCAGCTTTGGGCAGTTTTTGAGCCATTTTTGGGCAGTTTCTGGGGCAGTTTTTGAGCCATTTTTTGGCGGTTTCTGGGGCAGTTTTGGGCAGTTTTTGAGCAGTTTTTGAGCAGTTTTTGAGCAGTTTTTGAGCCATTTTAGGACAGTTTTGTTACCTGGTCAGTGACGTTGATGTCCACGTACTCGCAGAAGGCGTAGCCCTTGCTCAGCCCCGTGGCGCTGTCCTTGACCAGGTTGAAAGCCTTGAGGGGCCCGAAGGACGTCAGCAGCTCCTTCACCTGCGGGGTTCGGGCGTTTTGGGGTGAATTCGGGCCCTTTTGGGGCCGGGAGCACCCCCGGGGTTCGGGAATTCCTCTCTGGAACGGGGAACCCCCTCCCCAAAATCCCCCGGGGGTCCCGCCCGGTCCCGTCCATTCCCCGGGCTGATTTCAGCTCAGTTTGGGGCATTTTGGGAGGATTTTGGGGGGTTTTGGGGTCTCCTCCCCACATTCACGGGATGAGGTTTTTGGGGGTGTTTTTGAGGATTTTGGGGTCTCTTCCCCCGATTTTCAAAATGGGATTTTTGGGGAATTTGGGGTCTTCTCCTCAGTTTAAGGGGATATTTTTAGGGGATATTTTGGAGGATTTTTGGGGGTTTTGGGGTCTCCTCCCCACATTCATGGGATGAGGTTTTTGGGGGGATTTTTGAGGATTTTGGGGTCTCTCCCCCCGATTTTTTGAAATGGGATTTTTGGGGAATTTGGGGTCTTCTCCTCAGTTTAAGGGGATATTTTTAGGGGATATTTTGGGGGATTTTGGGGTCTCTCCCCCAGCTTACAGGATGGATGTTTTCGGGGGATTTTTGAGGATTTTGGGGTCTCTCCCCCCGATTTTTTGAAATGGGATTTTTGGGGAATTTGGGGTTTTCTCCTCGTTTTAAGGGATGGGGCTTTTGAGGGGATATTTTGGGGGGATTTTGGGGTCTCTCCCTCAGCTTAAAGGATGGGATGTTTTGGGGGGATTTTTGAAGATTTTGGGGTCTCTTCCCCCGATTTTTTGAAATGGGATTTTTGGGGAATTTGGGGTCTTCTCCTCAGTTTAAGGGGATATTTTTAGGGGATGTTTTGGGGGGATTTTGGGGTCTCTCCCCCAGCTTGAAGGACGGGATGTTTTGGGGGGATTTTTGAGGATTTTGGGGTCTCTTCCCCCAATTTTTGAAATGGGGTTTTTGGGGAATTTGGGGTCTTCTCCTCGTTTTAAGGAATGGGGCTTTTGAGGGGATATTTGAGGGGATTTTAGGGATGGGATGTTTTGGGGGGATTTTTTGGGGCTGCCCCCCTCACCTGGTCGTCGTTCAGGTAATTGGGGAGGCCCCCAATGAAGAGTTTGTGGGCGGAGTCCGGGACCACCGTGGACACCACACCTGGAAAAGGCCAGAAAAACCCCAAAATTCACACCTGGAACCCCAAAATTCACACCTGGAACCCTAAATGCACACCTGGAACCCCAAAATTCACACCTGGAACCCTAAATGCACACCTGGAACCCCAAAATTCACACCTGGAACCCAAAATTCACTCCTGGAACCCCAAAATTCACACCTGGAACCCTAAATGCACACCTGGAACCCCAAAATTCACACCTGGAACCCAAAATTCACACCTGGAACCCCAAAATTCCCACCTGGAAACCCAAAATTACCCTGGAACCCCAAAATTCACACCTGGAAACCCAAAATTCACACCTGGAACGCTAAATGCACACCTGGAACCCCAAAATTCACAGCTGGAAACCCAAAATTCACACCTGGAACCCAAAATTCACTCCTGGAACCCCAAAATTCACACCTGGAACCCCAAAATTCACACCTGGAAACCCAAAATTCACACCTGGAACCCTAAATGCACACCTGGAACCCAAAATTAACACTTTGAAACCCAAAATTCACACCTGGAACCCCAAAATTCACAGCTGGAAACCCAAAATTCACTCCTGGAACCCCAAAATTCACACCTGGAACCCCAAAATTCACACCTGGAACCCAAAATTGCCCTGGAACCCCAAAATTCACAGCTGGAACCCAAAATTCACACCTGCAACCCCAAAATTCACACCTGGAACCCCAAAATTCACAGCTGGAAACCCAAAATTCACACCTGGAACCCAAAATTACCCTGGAACCCAAAAATTCACACCTGGAACCCCAAAATTCACACCTGGAAACCTAAAATTCACACCTGGAAACCCAAAATTCACACCTGAACCCCAAAATTCACACCTGAACCCCAAAATTCACATCTGGAACCCCAAAATTCACATCTGGAACCCCAAAATTCACATCTGGAACCCTAAATGCACACCTGGAACCCAAAATTAACACTTTGAAACCCAAAATTCACACCTGGAACCCCAAAATTCACAGCTGGAAACCCAAAATTCACTCCTGGAACCCCAAAATTCACACCTGGAACCCCAAAATTCACACCTGGAACCCAAAATTGCCCTGGAACCCCAAAATTCACACCTGGAACCCAAAATTCACACCTGCAACCCCAAAATTCACACCTGGAACCCCAAAATTCACACCTGGAAACCCAAAATTCACTCCTGGAACCCCAAAATTCACACATGGAACCCCAAAATTACCCTGGAACCCCCAAAATCCCACCTAGAACTTCCAAAGTTCCCCTAAATTCCCACCTGGAGCCCCCAAAAATCACCCAAAATCCCCCCAGGAACCCCCAGAAAAAAAATCCCACCTGGAACCCCAAAATTCCCCCCAGAACTTGGGAGCACCCCTGATTTTTGGGGAATTTTAAGGAGATTTTTGGGGTGATTTTGGGGTGATTTCAGGGGTATTTTTGGGGTGATTTCATGGTGATTTCAGGGATATTTTTGCAGACATTTTGGGGTGATTTTAGTGATATTTTTGCAGTGATTTTGGGGTGATTTCAGGGATATTTTTGGGGTGATTTCAGGATATTTTTGGGATGATTTCAGGGATATTTTTGCAGTGATTTTGGGGTGATTTCAGGGGTATTTTTGTGGTGATTTTGGGATGATTTCAGGGGTATTTTTGGGGTGATTTTGGGGTGATCTCAGGGGTGTTTTGGGGTGATTTTGGGGTGATTTCAGGGATATTTTTGGGGTGATTTCAGGGATATTTTTGCAGTGCTTTTGGGGTGATTTCAGGGGTATTTTTGGGGTGATTTTGGGGTGATTTCAGGGGTATTTTTGCAGTAATTTTGGGATGATTTCAGGGGTATTTTTGGGGTGATTTTGGGGTGATTTCAGGGATATTTTTGGGGTGATTTCAGGGATATTTTTGCAGCGATTTTTGGGGTGATTTCAGGGATACTTTTGCAGTGCTTTTGGGGTGATTTCAGGGATATTTTTGTGGTGATTTTGGGGTGATTTCAGGGATATTTTTGCAGTGATTTTGGTGTGATTTCAGAGATATTATTGGGGTGATTTTGGGGTGATTTCAGGGATATTTTTGGGGTGATTTCAGGGATACTTTTGCAGTGCTTTTGGGGTGATTTCAGGGGTATTTTTGGGGTGATTTTGGGGTGATTTCAGGGATATTTTTGCAGTAATTTTGGGATGATTTCAGGGATATTTTTGCAGTGATTTTGGGGTGATTTCAGAGATATTATTGGGGTGATTTTGGGGTGATTTCAGGGATATTTTTGGGGTGATTTCAGGGATATTTTTGCAGCAATTTTTGGGGTGATTTCAGGGATATTTTTGCAGTGATTTTGGGGTGATTTCAGAGATATTTTTGCAGTGATTTCAGGATATTTTTGCAGTGATTTTGGGGTGATTTCAGGGGTATTTTTGCGGTGATTTTGGGATGATTTCAGGGGTATTTTTTCAGTGATTTTGGGGTGATTTCAGGGATATTTTTGCAGTAATTTTGGGATGATTTCAGGGGTATTTTTGGGGTGATTTTGGGGTGATCTCAGGGGTGTTTTTGGGGTGATTTTGGGGTGATTTCAGGGATATTTTTGGGGTGATTTCAGGGATATTTTTGCAGCGATTTTTGGGGTGATTTCAGGGATACTTTTGCAGTGCTTTTGGGGTGATTTCAGGGGTATTTTTGCGGTAATTTTGGGGTGATTTTAGGGATATTTTTGTAGTGATTTTGGGGTGATTTCAGGGGTACTTTTGCAGTGATTTTGGGGTGATTCCAGGATATTTTTGGGGTGATTTCAGGATATTTTTGCGGTGATTTTGGGGTGATTTCAGAGATATTTTTGTAGTGATTTCAGGAATATTTTTGCAGTGATTTTGGGGTGATTTCAGGGATATTTTTGGGGTGATTTCAGGATATTTTTGCGGTGATTTTGGGGCGATTCCAGGCTGATTTGGGGCTCTCACCAGGCACGTAGACCGAGGGGTTCTCGGACATGCCGGGCAGGGGCTGGTAGTCGTGGGGCCGCCGGATCTTCAGCGACTGCCCCTGGAAGATGATCCCGTCAAACGCCATGGCCTGCGTCGTCTCGTCCACCGAGCGGAACTGCGGGAAAAACACAAAAACGGGTCAGGAACGGGGGAAAAGAGCACAAAAACGGGTCAGGGAAACACAAAAATGGGTCAGGGACAAGGGAAAAGAGCACAAAAACGGGTCAGGGAAACACAAAAATGGGTCAGGGACAAGGGAAAAGAGCACAAAAACGGGTCAGGGAAACACAAAAACGGGTCAGGGAAACACAAAAACGGGTCAGGGAAACACAAAAATGGGTCAGGGAAACACAAAAACGGGTCAGGGACGAGGGAAAAGAGCACAAAAATGGGTCAGGGAAACACAAAAACGGGTCAGGGAAACACAAAAACGGGTCAGGAACGGGGGAAAAGAGCACAAAAACGGGTCAGGGAAACACAAAAATGGGTCAGGGAAACACAAAAACGGGTCAGGAACGGGGGAAAAGAGCACAAAAACGGGTCAGGGAAACACAAAAATGGGTCAGGGAAACACAAAAATGGGTCAGGGAAACACAAAAACGGGTCAGGGAAACACAAAACGGGTCAGGGAAACACAAAAACGGGTCAGGGAAACACAAAAATGGGTCAGGGAAACACAAAAATGGGTCAGGGAAACACAAAAATGGGTCAGGGAAACACAAAACGGGTCAGGAACGGGGGGAAAGAGCACAAGAACGGGTCAGGAACGGGGGCAAAGCACAAAAATGGGTTAGGGAAACACAAAAATGGGTCAGGGACGGGGGGAAAGCACAAAAACAGGTCAGGGAAACACAAAACGGGTCAGGGAAACACAAAACGGGTCAGGGATGGGGTGAAAGAGCACAAGAACGGGTCAGGGAAACACAAAACGGGTCAGGGATGGGGTGAAAGAGCACAAGAACGGGTCAGGGAAACACAAAACGGGTCAGGAACGGGGAGGGAAACAAAAATTGGAGATGGGAAAACAAAAGTGGGTCAGAAACAGGGGGAAAAAGCACAAAAACGGATCAGGAATGGGGGGAAAGAGCACAAGAACGGGTCAGGAACAGGGGAAAAGCACAAAAATGGGTCAGGGAAACACATTAATAGGTCAGGGAAACACAAAAACGGGTCAGGAAAACACAAAAACGGGTCAGGGACGGGGAGGAAAACAAAAATTGGAGATGGGAAAACAAAAGTGGGTCAGAAACAGGGGGAAAAAGCACAAAAACGGGTCAGGAATGGGGAGGGAAACCAAAAATGGAGATGGGAAAACAAAAATGGGGCAGGAATGGGGGGAGAAACCAAAAATGGGGCTGGGAAACACAAAAACGGGTCAGGAACGAGGGGGGAAACAAATATGGAGATAGGAAACCAAAAATGGGTCAGGAATGGAGAGGGAAACCAAAAATGGGGCAGGGAAACCAAAAACAGGTCAGAAACATGGGGAAAAAGCACAAAAACGGGTCAGGAATGGAGAGGGAAACAAAAATGGGGCAGGAATGGGGCTAGAAACCAAAAATGGGGCTGGGAAACACAAAAACGGGTCAGGAAATGTGGAGGGAAACCAAAAATGGAGATGGGAAAACAAAAATGGGTCAGGAATGGGGAGGGAAACAAAAATGGGGCAGGAATGGGGGGAGAAACCAAAAATGGGGCTGGGAAACACAAAAACGGGTCAGAAATGGGGAGGGAAACCAAAAATGGGTCAGGAATGGGGAGAGAAACAAAAACGGGGCTGGGAAACACAAAAACGGGTCAGGAACGAGGGGGGAAACAAATATGGAGATAGGAAAACAAAAATGGGTCAGGAATGGAGAGGGAAACCAAAAATGGGTCAGGAATGGGGAGAGAAACAAAAATGGGGCAGGAATGGGGGGAGAAACCAAAAATGGAGATGGGAAAACAAAAATGGGTCAGGAAATGGGGAGGGAAACCAAAAATGGGGCAGGAATGGGGAGAGAAACAAAAATGGGGCTGGGAAACACAAAAACGGGTCAGGAATGGGGAGGGAAACCAAAAATGGGTCAGGAACGGGGCGGGAACCTAAAATTGTGTCAAGGAACCCAAAACCAGGTCAGAAATGGGGCCAGCAAACCAAAAATGGGTAAAGGAACCCCAAATCCCCCCCAAAACTTCCCCCAAAATCCCCCCGAAATCTCCTCAAAACCCCCTGAAATTCCCCCAAAACCCAAAAGAAACCCCACGCGCCCGGCCCAGAGCGCCCCAAATTCACCCCCAAACGCCCGAATTTCCCCGAATTTTCCCAAATTTCCCCGAATGGAGGCCGGGCCCACCTCGAGGAAGGCGAAGTTCTTGTCCTGGTTGATCTGCACGGCCAGCACGGGGTTCCCCGGGGCCTGGGTGAGCCCCCCCAGGCGCATCTGGGCGTTGAAGAAATCCATCATCGCCTCCTGCGGGCACAAACGGGGAAATCCGGGCGGAAAATTGGGGGTTTTGGGTCAGAAATGGGGTATTCGGGGTTTGGGGAGGGAAATTGGGAATTTGGGGTCAGAACCGGGGGAATTCGGGGGGTTGGGGAGCAAAGAGGATTTGGATCGAAGCCAGGAAATTCCGGGGGTTTGGAATAAAATCCTAAAATTTCAAATTTACCCCGAATTGCCAAAATATTTACCCGAAATTGCCAAAAAATTTACCACAAATTTACCCCAAGAAAATCCCAAAAACCCCAAAAATAACCCCAAATAACCCCAAATTGCCCCCAAAGCACCTCAGGGATGCCAAAGGGGATGCTGCCCCTGTAGAGACACCCCAAAAAACCCAAAAACAACCCCAAATTCACCCCAATTTCACCCCAAATCACCTCAGGGATCCCAAAGGAGACGTTGCCCACGTAGAGGCGCCCCAAAAACCCCAAAAATAACCCCAAATTCACCCCAAATTCCCCCAAATCACCTCAGGGATCCCAAAGGGGGTGCTGCCCCTGTAGAGACACCCCAAAAATCCCAAAATCCCCAGAAATGACCCCAAATTCACCCCAAATTCACCCCAAATCACCTCAGGGATCCCAAAGGGGATGCTGCCCCTGTAGAGACGCCCCAAAAACCCCAAAAATAACCCCAAATTTACCCCAAATTTACCCCAAATTACCCCCAAAGCACCTCAGGGATCCCAAAGGGGATGCTGCCCCTGTAGAGACACCCCAAAAACCCCAAAAATAACCCCAAATTCACCCCAAATTACCCCCAAAGCACCTCAGGGATCCCAAAGGGGGTGCTGCCCCTGTAGAGACACCCCAAAAATCCCAAAATCCCCAGAAATAACCCCAAATTCACCCCAAATTCACCCCAAATCACCTCAGGGATCCCAAAGGGGATGTTGCCCACGTAGAGGCGCCCCAAAACCCCAAAAATAACCCCAAATTTACCCCAAATTTACCCCAAATTACCCCCAAAGCACCTCAGGGATGCCAAAGGGGATGCTGCCCCTGTAGAGACACCCCAAAAACCCCAAAAATAACCCCAAATTTAGCCCAAATTGCCCCCAAAGCACCTCAGGGATGCCAAAGGGGGTGCTGCCCCTGTAGAGACACCCCAAAAACCCCAAAATCCACAGAAATAACCCCAAATAAACCCCAGAAACTCCCCCCAAACCCCCAGTTAACCCTGTAAAAACCCCAAATTCACCCCAAATTCACCCCAAATTCACCCCAAATCACCTCAGTGATCCCAAAGGGGATATTGCCGACGTAGAGGCGCCCCAAAACCCCAAATTCACCCCAAATTCCCCCAAATCACCTCGGTGATGCCAAAGGGGACGTTGCCCACGTAGAGGCGCCCCAAAACCCCAGAGATGACCCCAAAACCCCAGAAATGACCCCAAAACCCCAAATTCACCCCAAATTCACCCCAATTTCACCCCACATCACCTCGGTGATGCCGAAGGGGATGTTGCCCACGTAGAGGCGCCCCAAAACCCCAAATTCACCCCAAATTCACCCCAAATTCACCCCAATTTCACCCCAGCTCACCTCGGTGATCCCGAAGGGGATGTTGCCCACGTAGAGGCGCCCCAAAACCCCAGAAATGACCCCAAAACCCCAAATTCACCCCAGCTCACCTCGGTGATGCCCCAGGGGATGCTGCCCACGCAGAGGCGCCCCAAAACCCCAATTTCACCCCAAATTCACCCCAAATCACCTCGGTGATGCCGAAGGGGATGTTGCCCATGTAGAGGCGCCCCAAAACCCCAAATTCACCCCAAATTCACCCCAATTTCACCCCAATTTCACCCCAGCTCACCTCGGTGATGCCCCTGGGGATGCTGCCCACGTAGAGGCGCCCCAAAAACCCCAGAAATGACCCCAAATTCACCCCAATTTCACCCCAAATCACCTCGGTGATGCCGAAGGGGATGTTGCCCACGTAGAGGCGCCCCAAAACCCCAAATTCACCCCAAATTCACCCCAATTTCACCCCAAATTCACCCCAGCTCACCTCGGTGATGCCGAAGGGGATGTTGCCCACGTAGAGGCGCCCCAAATTCACCCCAAATTCACCCCAAATTCACCCCAAATTCACCCCAAATTCACCCCAAATTCACCCCAATTTCACCCCAAATCACCTCAGTGATGCCGAAGGGGACGTTGCCCACGCAGAGGCGCCCCAAAACCCCAAATTCACCCCAAATTCACCCCAAATTCACCCCAAATTCACCCCAAATCACCTCGGTGATGCCGAAGGGGACGTTGCCCACGCAGAGGCGCCCCAAAACCCCAAATTCACCCCAAATTCACCCCAATTTCACCCCAATTTCACCCCAGCTCACCTCGGTGATGCCGAAGGGGATGTTGCCCACGTAGAGGCGCCCCAAAACCCCAGAAATGACCCCAATTTCACCCCAATTTCACCCCAGCTCACCTCGGTGATGCCGAAGGGGATGTTGCCCACGTAGAGGCGCCGCGCCTGCCGCGTCATCTGGCTGCCGACCACGGGCACGGGCGTGGGGGTGACGGCGAGGCCGTCGGGGGTCATGGTGGGCAGCAGCGCCGTGGCCGGGATCTGCCCCGCGGCTGCGGGCACAAACGGGGGGTCACGGGGGGTTTGGGGTCCCTGGGATGGGTATTGGGGGGTTTGGGGTCCCTGGGAGGGGTTATGGGGCAGTTTGGGGGGTTATTGGGGTCTCAGAGGGGGTTTGGGGTCCCTGGGATGGGTTATGGGGCAGTTTGGGGGGTTATTGGGGGGTCCTGAGGGGCTTTGGGGTCCCTGAGAGGGGTTTTGGGGGGTTTGGGTGGGTCTGGGGAGGCCTGGCAGCGTTTGGGGGGGTTATGGGGGGTCCTGGGGGGATTTGGGGTCCCTGGGATGGGTTATGGGGCAGTTTGGGGTCCCTGGCAGCGTTTGGGGGGTTTGGGGGGTCCTGGGGGGATTTGGGGTCCCTGGCAGGGTTTGGGGGGTTATGGGGGGTCCCGAGGGGGTTTGAGTTCCCTGGCAGGGTTTTGGGGGGTCCTGATTGGGTTTGAGGTCCCTGGCAGGGTTTGGGGGGGTTATGGGGGGTCCTGGGGGCATTTGGGGCCGTTTGGGGGGGGTCCTGAGGGGGCATTTGAGGGGTTATTGGGGGGTCCCGGGGTGTTGGATTTGGGGGAGATCCGTGGGGGCTCCTGGCGGGTTCTTGGGGGGTTTTGGGGTCTCTGGGGTGTCCATGGGGTGTCCCGGTGGGGGTTTGGGGGTCCCGGCGGCCCCGGGTGAATTTGGGGAGGGGTCTCTCACCCTGCATGGCCTTGTACTGCATGGGGGTGATGTGCTCGAAGCCGGGGGGGGGCACATCCCAATATTTCCGGATTTTCTTCTTTTTCTCGTGCCGGGGGGAGCGGCTGGGGGGGAATTCGGGGAGGGGGCTGCACAAATCAGCCCCCCAAAATACCCCAAAAACGCCCCCAAAAAACACCCAGAAAACCCAAAAAAAACTCACCCAAAAATCACCCAAAACTCACCCAAAAAACTTCCCAAAATGTCCCAAAAATCACCCCCAAAAACCACCCAGAAAACCCAAAAAAACCTCACCCAAAAATCACCCCCAAAAAACTTCCCAAAATGCCCCAAAAATCACCCCCAAAACCACCCAGAAAACCCAAAAAAAACTCACCCAAAAATCACCCAAAACTCACCCAAAAAACTTCCCAAAATGCCTCAAAAATCACCCCCAAAACACCCCTGAGAAACCTCCCAAAATCACCCAAAAATATCCCAAAAATCACCCAAACCACCCAAAAATCCCTCAAAAATTCCCAAAAAACGCCCCCAAAAACCACCCAGCAAACCCAAAAAATCTCACCCAAAACACCCCCAAAAAACTTCCCAAAATGCCACAAAAATCACCCCCAAAACACCCCTGAGAAACCTCCCAAAATCACCCAAAAATATCCCAAAAATCACCTAAACCCCCCCAAAAATCACTCAAAACACCCTCAAAAAACCTCTCAAAAATTCCCAAAAAACACCCCAAAACCACCCAAAATATCTCCCCAAAAAGACTCAAAGACAGCCCCAAAACAGCCCCAAAAACACCCCAAAACCCTCCCAAAAATACCCCCAAAAAACACCCAAAACGTCCCAAAAGCACCCACAAAAAAACCCCAAAACTCCCCTACAAACCACCCCAAAACCCTCCAAAACCTCTCCCCAAAAAACCCCAAAATCTCCCCAAAAACTCCTCTAAAAAGCTCCCCAAAACCCCAAAAACACCCCCAAAAAAACCCTAAAATTCCTCCCGAACTCTTCTCAAAAAACGCCCCAAAAAAACCCCCAAAAACCCAAAATCCCCAAAATCCCAAAATCCCCAAAAACCCCAAAAGACCACAAATCCCCAAAACCCCAAATCCCCAAAAAAACCCCAAAATCCCCCAAACCCCAAATCCCCAAAAAAAACCCAAATCCCCAAAATCCCCAAAATCCCCAAAAACCCCAAATCCCCAAAAAACCCCAAATCCCCCAAAACCCCAAAATCTCAAATCCCCGAAATCCCCAAATCCCCAAACCCCAAATCCCAAAAACCCCAAAATGCCCAAATCCCCAAAACCCCAAAATCCCCAAAAACCCCAAAAAACCCCAAAATCCCAAAAAACCCCAAAATCCCAAAATGCCCAAATCCCCAAAACCCCAAAATCCCAAAAAAAAACCAAAATCCCAAAAAACCCCAAAATCCCAAATCCCCAAAACCCCAAAATCCCCAAAAACCCCAAAAATCCCCAAAAACCCCAAATCCCAAAAAAAAACCCAAAAACCCCAAAATCCCCAAAAAACCCCAAAACCCCAAAAATCCCAAAACCCCAAATCCCAAAAAACCCCAAAACCCCAAAAAACCCCAAATCCCCCAAAAAACCCCAAAATCCCCCAAAAAACCCCAAAATCCCCCAATCCCCAATCCCCTCTCACCTGAGGGGTCCCGAGAGGCTCAGGGGTGACCTGTGGGGGAGGGGAGGGGCTTTAGAGGGGGTGACACCCACGGTGTCCCCAGGGTGTCCCCAATGTCCCCAATGTCCCCAGTCTGTCCCCAATGTCCCCAAGGTGTCCCCAATGTCCCAAATGTGTCCCTAAATGTCCCCAAGGTGTCCCCACGGTGTCCCCACGGTGTCCCAAGTCTGTCCCCAATGTCCCCAAGGTGTCCCCAAGGTGTCCCCAATGTCCCCAGTCTGTCCCTAAATGTCCCCAAGGTGTCCCCAAGGTGTCCCCAATGTCCCAAATGTGTCCCTAAATGTCCCCAAGGTGTCCCCACGGTGTCCCCAGTCTGTCCCTAAATGTCCCCAGGGTGTCCCCACGGTGTCCCCAATGTCCCCAAGGTGTCCCCAGGGTGTCCCTAAATGTCCCCACGGTGTCCCCACGGTGTCCCCAATGTCCCCAGTCTGTCCCCACGGTGTCCCCAGGGTCCCCAGTCTGTCCCCAAGGTGTCCCCACGGTGTCCCCAATGTCCCCAGTCTGTCCCCACGGTGTCCCCAATGTCCCCAGTCTGTCCCCAAGGTGTCCCCACGGTGTCCCCAATGTCCCCAGTCTGTCCCTAAATGTCCCCAAGGTGTCCCCAGAGCACGCTCCACGTGTCCCGAGTGTCCCACAATGTCCCCAGAATGTCCCCAATGTTCTCAGCGCTCCCGAGGTGTCCCCAATGTCCTCAAAGGGTCCCCACTGTGCCCCTAATGTCCCCCCATGTCCCCCCATGTCCCCAGGGTGTCCCCAGGGTGTCCCCAGGGTGTCCTCACTGTCCCCAACGCTTCCCCAGTGTCCCTGGTGTCCCAACTGCCTCCAATGTCCCCAGCGTGTCCCCAGTGTCCCCACTGTCCTGAACTGTCCCTAACGTGTCCCCAACGCCCTAAACGTGTCCCTAACGTGTCCCCAGCGTCCCCAATGCGTTCCCAACGTCTCAAAAGTGTCCCCAATGTCCCCAGTGTGGCCCCAACGTGTGTCCCCAATGTCCCCAGTGTGGCCCCAACGTGTGTCCCCAATGTCCCCAGCGTGTCCCCAATGTCCCCAAAGTGTCCCCAGTGTCACTGTGGCGCTGGCCGTCCCTGCAGACGCTGCCCTGGCTGGGCTTGGGCGCCTGTCCCCAATGTCCCCATGGCCCCAGGGTGTCCCCAATGTCCCCATGGCCCCAGAGTGTCCCCAATGTCCCCATGTCCCCAGGGTGTCCCCAATGTCCCCAATGTCCCCATGGCCCCAGAGTGTCCCCAATGTCCCCAATGTCCCCATGGCCCCAGAGTGTCCCCAATGTCCCCATGGCCCCAGAATGTCCCCAATGTCCCCATGGCCCCAGAGTGTCTCCAGGTGTGTTCCAGGTGTGTCCCCATTGCCCCAGGGTGTCCCCAGGTGTGTCCCCAATGTCCCCATTGCCCCAGAGTGTCCCCAGGTGTGTCCCCAATGTCCCAAATGTCCCCATGATGTCCCAGGCTGTCCCAGGTGTGTCCCCAATGTCCCCATTGCCCCAGAGTGTCCCAGGTGTGTCCCCATTGCCCCAGAGTGTCCCCAGGTGTGTCCCCACTGCCCCAGAGTGTCCCAGGTGTATCCCCAATGTCCCCATTGCCCCAGAGTGTCCCAGGTGTGTCCCCAATGTCCCCATTGCCCCAGAGTGTCCCAGGTGTGTCCCCATTGCCCCAGAGTGTCACAGGTGTGTCCCCATTGCCCCAGAGTGTCCCAGGTGTGTCCCCAATGTCCCCATTGCCCCAGAGTGTCCCCAGGTGTGTCCCCATTGCCCCAGAGTGTCCCAGGTGTGTCCCCAATGTCCCCATTGCCCCAGAGTGTCCCAGGTGTGTCCCCATTGCCCCAGAGTGTCCCAGGTGTGTCCCCAATGTCCCCATTGCCCCAGAGTGTCCCCAGGTGTGTCCCCATTGCCCCAGAGTGTCCCCAATGTCCCCATTGCCCCAGAGTGTCCCAGGTGTGTCCCCAATGTCCCCATGGCCCCAGGCTGTCCCAGGTGTGTCCCCAAAGTGTCCCCAATGTGTCACAGTACCCGCAGGGCCAGCCCTCCCTGGAGATCCTGCACTGGTCGCAGTCCCAGTGTGTCCCCAAAGTGTCCCCAATGTGCCCAAAGTGTCCCCAATGTCCCCAGTGTCCCCAAGGTGTCCCCAGGGTGCCCCCAGAGCGTCACAGCACCCGCAGTGCTGGTGGTCCCTGGAGCTGCTGCGCTGGTGGCAGCTGTGGGACTGTCCCCGATGTCCCCAATGGGTCCCCACTGTCCCCAGGGTGTCCCCAATGTCCCCAAGGTGTCACCGTACCTGCTGGTGGCCGTTCCTCCTCTCTCTGGAGCGGCTGTGCCAGGTGTGTCCCCATGTCCCAGGTGTGTCCCCATGTCCCAGGTGTGTCCCAGGTGTGTCCCAGGTGTGTCCCAGGTGTCCCCCAGGCGTGTCCCAGGTGTGTCCCCATGTCCCAGGTGTGTCCCAGGTGTCCCCCAGGCGTGTCCCAGGCGTGTCCCAGGTGTCCCCCAGGTGTGTCCCAGGTGTGTCCCCATGTCCCAGGTGTGTCCCAGGTGTGTCCCAGATGTGTCCCCATGTCCCAGGTGTGTCCCGGGTGTGTCCCACTGCCCCGGGGCTGTACCTGGGGTATCCCCAGTGTCCCCAATGTCCCCCGGGTGTGTCCCGGGTGTGTCCCCATGCCCCAGGTGTGTCCCAGGTGTCCCCCAGGTGTCCCCCAGGTGTGTCCCACTGCCCCGGGGCTGTCCCCATTGTGTCCCCGGTGTCCCCCAGGTGTGTCCCCGTACCTGCAGTGCCAGCCGTCCCTGGAGATGCTGCGCTGGTCACGGTCCCAGGGTGTCCCCAGGGTGTCCCCAATGTCCCCAGACCTGTCCCCCGTGTCCCAGGGTGTCCCCAATGTCCCCAAGGTGTCACCGTACCTGCCGCTTGCGGTTCCTCCTCTCCCGGGAGCGGCTGTGCCAGGCGTGTCCCCCACGTTCCCCAGGTGTGTCCCCATGTCCCAGGCGTGTCCCCATGTCCCAGGTGTGTCCCCATGTCCCAGGTGTGTCCCCATGTCCCAGGTGTGTCCTACTGTCCCGGGCGTGTCCCCATGCCCCAGGTGTGTCCCCATGCCCCAGGTGTGTCCCCCACGTACCCCAGGCGTGTCCCCCACGTGCCCCAGGTGTGTCCCCATGTCCCAGGTGTGTCCCCATGTCCCAGGCGTGTCCCCCACGTACCCCAGGTGTGTCCTACTGTCCCGGGCTGTCCCAAGTGTGTCCCACTGTCCCAGGTGTATCCCAGGTGTGTCCCCAGGTGTGTCCCCCATGCCCCAGGTGTATCCCAGATGTGTCCCGGGTGTGTCCCAGGTGTCCCCCAGGTGTGTCCCACTGCCCCGGGGCTGTACCTGGGGTATCCCCATTGTGTCCCAGATGTCCCCCAGGTGTGTCCCGGGTGTGTCCCAGGCGTGTGCCACTGCCCTGGGTTGTACCCAGGGTATCCCCAGTGTCCCAGGTGTGTCCCGGGTGTGTCCCAGGTGTGTCCCACTGCCCCAGAGCTGTCCCCACTGTGTCCCCAGGTGTGTCCCGGGCGTGTCCCACAGCCCCGGGGCTGTACCCAGGGTATCCCCAATGTCCCCAGTGTCCCCCAGGTGTGTCCCACTGCCCCGGGGCTGTCCCCATTGTGTCCCCCAGGTGTGTCCCAGGTGTGTCCCACTGCCCCGGGGGACACTGCCCTGGGGTATCCCCATTGTGTCCCAGATGTCCCCCAGGTGTGTCCCGGGTGTGCCCCAGGTGTGTCCCGGGTGTGTCCCAGGCGTGTGCCACTGCCCTGGGCTGTACCCAGGGTATCCCCAGTGTCCCAGGTGTGTCCCGGGTGTGTCCCAGGTGTGTCCCCAGGTGCGTCCCACTGCCCTGGGGCTGTCCCCACTGTGTCCCCACTGTGTCCCCAGGTGTGTCCCCTCACCTGCGGCGCCGTCGGTCCCTGCTGTCGCTCCTCTGGTCGCGGTTCCTCCTCTCCCGGGAGTGGCTGTGCCCAGGTGTGTCCCCATGCCCCAGGTGTGTCCCCATGCCCCAGGTGTGTCCCCATGCCCCAGGTGTGTCCCACTGTCCCAGGTGTGTCCCACTGCCCCAGAGCTGTCCCCACTGTGTCCCCAGTGTCCCCCAGGTGTGTCCCAGGTGTGTCCCCTCACCTGCTGCCTCACCTGCTGTCGCTCCTCTGGTCGCGGTTCCTCCTCTCCCGGGAGCGGCTGTGCCCAGGTGTGTGCCCCATGCCCCAGGTGTGTGCCCCATGCCCCAGGTGTGTCCCCATGCCCCAGGTGTGTCCCCATGCCCCAGGTGTGTGCCCCATGCCCCAGGTGTGTCCCCATGCCCCAGGTGTGTCCCCATGCCCCAGGTGTGTCCCCCACGTACCCCAGGTGCGTCCCACTGCCCCGGGGCTGTCCCCACTGTGTCCCCATTGTGTCCCCAGGTGTGTCCCCTCACCTGCGGCGCCGTCGGTCCCTGCTGACGCTCCTCTGGTCGCGGTTCCTCCTCTGCCGGGAGCGGCTGTGCCCAGGTGTGTGCCCCATGCCCCAGGTGTGTCCCCCACGTACCCCAGGTGTGTCCCCCACGTACCCCAGGTGCGTCCCACTGCCCCGGGGCTGTCCCCATTGTGTCCCCAGGTGTGTCCCCTCACCTGCGGCGCCGTCGGTCCCTGCTGACGCTCCTCTGGTCGCGGTTCCTCCTCTCCCGGGAGCGGCTGCGCCGTTTGCGGTCGCGGCTGCGGGAGCGGCTGTGGGAGCGCTTGCGGTGCCGGTTCTCCTTGTCCCGCTCTGGGAAACGGGCACAAACGGGTTAAAACACGCCACAATCACAGAAAGAGAGCAAAAACAATCCCCTAAAATGAAAAAAAAAACTGAAAAGATGCAAAAAGAACAAAAGAAAAAAAAGCAAAAAATCCGAAAACAAAGTCCTCAGATAATCCCGGACCGCTCGGTTCTCCTTGTCCCGCTCTGGGAAACGGGCAGAAACGGGTTAAAAAATGCCACAATCACAGAAAGAGAGCAAAAAAAATCCCCTAAAATGAAAAAAACCTGAAAAGATGCAAAAAGAACACAAAAAAAACCCAAAAAGAACCGAAAACAAAGTCCTCAGATAATCCCGGACCGCTTGGTTCTCCTTGTCCCGCTCTGGGAAACGGGCACAAACGGGTTAAAACATGCCACAATCACAGAAAGAGAGCAAAAAAAAAATCCCCAAAAATTAAAAAAACCTGAAAAGATGCAAAAAGAACAAAAGAAAAAAAAAAAAAAAATTCGAAAACAAAGTACTCAAATAATCCCGGACCGCTCGGATCTCCTTGTCCCGCTCTGGGAAACGGGCACAAACGGGTTAAAACAGGCCACAATCACAGAAAGAGAGCAAAAAAAATCCCCTAAAATGAAAAAAACCTGAAAAGATGCAAAAAGAACACAAAAAAAACCCAAAAAGAACCGAAAACAAAGTCCTCAGATAATCCCGGACCGCTTGGTTCTCCTTGTCCCGCTCTGGGAAACGGGCAAAAACGGGTTAAAATATGCCACAATTACAAAGACAGAGCAAAAAAAATCCCCTAAAATGAAAAAAAAACTGAAAAGACACAAAAAAAAAAAAAAAAAAAAAAAAAAAAAAAAAAAAAAAAAAAAAATCCCAAAACCAAGTCCTCAAATAATCCCGGACCGCTCGGTTCTCCTTGCCACGCTCTGGGAAACGGGCAAAAACGGGTTAAAAAATTTTTAAAAATCAAAAAATAATTTTAAAAATCCCCCAAAAATTTTTAAAATAGAAAAAAAAAAAAAAAAAAAAAAAAAAAAAACCGTAAAAAAAAAAAAAAAAAAAAAAAAAAAAATAAAATAAGCCCCCAAAGCAGAGTCCTGAAATAAGCCCACACCACTTGATTCTCCTTCTCACGCTCTGGAAAAGTAGCAAAAAAAGGTTAAAAATTTTTTTTTTAATCAAAAAATAACATTTTAAATCTCCAAAAGTTTTCAAAAGGGTGGAAAGACAAAAAAAACCAAAAAAAATCCCCAAAAAAACCCCCAAAAAATGAACCCCAAAATGACCCCAGACCAATCAGTTCTTGCGCTCTGGGAAAGGGGTAAAAAAAAAAAAAAAAAAAAAAAAAAAAAAAAAAAAAAAAAAAAAAAGCAAAAAAGAATCCCCATAAAATGAAAAAAAAAATTTGAAAAAAAAAACCCCAAAAAACTAAAAGCAATAAAAAAATAAACAAAAAAACCTAAAATGAGCCCCAAAATAACCCCAAACCGCCCAGTTCTCCACGTCATGCTCTAGGAAATAGGGAAAAGGGGGCTTAAAACCCAAAAAAAACCCCCAAAAAACAGAATCCTCAAATAACCCCAAATTCCCCCCAATTTAACCCCAAAATCCTCCCAAATTCCCCCCAAAAAAACGCTGAATTCCCGCCTAAAAAACCCCTGCACCTCCCCACAAAATTACCCCAAAATTACCCCAAATTCTCCCCGAGATTACCCCAAATACCCCCCAAAAAAACCCCGAATTGCCCCAGAATTGCCCCAAATTAACCCAAAACTGGGGGGATCCAGCTGGGGGGGGGGGGTTAAAAAATGTGGGGACCCCAAATTGAGGAGGAGCAACGCAGTGGGACCCCAAAATTGAGAAAGGGGTCAAAAAGGGAGAGGACCTCAAAGTGTAAGGGGGGGACTCCAAATCGAGGGAACCCCGAAATTTGGGGGGAGCCCAAATCGAGGGCGGGGTCCAAACTGAGGAGACCCCAAATTGGGGGGGGGGGGGGGGGGTTAAACCGCCAAAATTTGAGGCACCCCCAAATTGAGGGGGAGATCAAAATGGAGGAAATCGCAAATTGAGGAGGGGGCTCCAAATTGGGGGTCCCCAAAATTAAAAGGGGGCCAAAACCCCCCAAACTGGGGAAACCCCAAAACTGAGGCGAGGATCAAAAGGGCGGGACCACAAATTGAGGAGAGGGCTCCAAATTGGGGGACCCCGAAACTGAGGGGGGGTCCCGAAGTCGAACCCCCCCCCCCCCCCACCCGAGCACGCGGCGGGGGAGGGGCGGGGGGCGTGGCCTCTTATGAGGGCAGCGCCCCCTCCCCCCCCCATCCCCTCACGCCGGGGTCGCCCCGTGAGGCGCGGGGGGGGGGCGGGGCCGGTACCTTGCTTGTTCTCGTTCAGCTGCCGCTCGAACTCGTCGAAGTCGGACATGGCGGCGCTGGCCGAGCCCTGGCCGAGCCCTCGCGGTGCCTCGGGGCCGCTCCCGGTGCCGCCTCCCGCTCCTCTCCCGGGCCGCGCTCAGGCCGCGGCGGCTCCGTCCGCGCTCGGCTGCGCTCGGCCACTTCCGGCCGCGCTCGGCCACTTCCGGCGCCGCTCGGGCCGCGCTCGGCGCTTTCCGCCGCGGCTTCGGGACCTCGCCGCCGCGCTTCGGGCCTTTCCGGCACCGCTCGGGTTTTTCCGATGGTGCTCGCTGATTTCCGGCACTGCTCGGGTATTTCCGCCTCCGTTCGGCGCTTTCCGGCCGCGCTCGGCGCTTTCCGTTTCCGGTCGCCGTCCGCCGCCGTTCCGGGTCTCTCCCGCTCCCGTTCGCCGCTTCCCGCCGCCGTTCCCGGCACTTTCCGCCGCTTTCCCTCACTTTTCGCCCCTTCCCGTCCCTGCTCGGACCCCCCTCAGCTCTCCTACGTCACTTCCACCGGGGGCCGCTCAACTTCCGGCGGCCGCCCGCCCCCCGGTAAAACCAGGCCCTCCGGTTGGCCCCGCCCCCCGGTGTGGCCCCGCCTCTTCGCCCGTGCGCCCCGCCCCCTGCTGTTGACCCCGCCTTTTTTCTTCTGTGTTCTCCGCCCCTTTCTCTGCTGGCTCCGCCCCTTTCCCCTCAGCGCCGTTTTGGCGGGAAACGGGAGCGGCGAGGGCGCCCCCTGGCGGCCGCGGGAATTCTCGCGCCGTTCCCAAATCTCGCGGGATTTCCATCTTAGGGAGATTTTTTTCCCCATCTTTTCGGTTTTTGCCTCAAAATTCCCTCGAGGGGAGCCCCGGAGTGAGGCCGGGGGCTCTGGCACGGCATTGGGGGACGATTTGAGGATGCCCTGATTTTGGGGCCTTTCTTACAAGGAGGAGAAAAATGGGAAAATTGGGAAAAATTGGGAAAAAATTGGGAAAATCGGGGAAAATAGAGGAAATCGGGATTTGGGGACGTTGGGGACACTGCAGAGCGAATCCCAGACTGCGGAAAAATGGAAAAATAGGAAAAATTGGGTGAAAATGGGAAAATTCGAGATTCTGGGATGTTGGGATGTGTGGTGGGAGCGGCCCCGAATTGGGGAAATCGGGGAAATTTGGGATTTTTGGGGTTTTTGGGGTGTCACTGGCAGGGCCACCCAGCCCTGTTGGTGTCACAGTGAGGGAAATGGGAGAAAAATGGGGAAAATGGGTAAAAAAAAAAAAAAAAAAAACAGAAAAATGGGGAAAAAATCCCGACTTAAATGGGAAAAAATAGGGAAATTTAAAAAACAAAAAAACAAACAGGGAAAATAGAAAAAAAATTGAGAATATGGGGGGAAAAATGGGGGAAATGGGGAAAAGAAGATGGGGAAAATGGGAATAAACTATGGAGAAGCGGGAAAAAATGTGGGAAATGAAAAATGTGGGGAAAAACGGGGGAAAAATGGGGGAAAATCGGGAGTTTGGGGCAGTTTCGGGCAGAGCCGGCCCCCAGAGGTGTCATTGAGCCCCCCAGACCCCCCAAATTTGGGGCTCCCCCAAACCCTGCAGACCCCAACCCAAAAAAGACACAAAACACCCAGACCTTGAAGCCCCCTCCTCTTTATTTCCCTTTTTTCTCTTTCTTCCTTTTTATCTCCCCCTTTTTTCCCTTTTTTCCTTCTTTCCCCCTTTTCCCCCATTTTTTCTTTTTTTCTCCTTTTTTGCTCATTTTTCTTCCTTTTTCATTTCCGTTTTCTTTCTCTTTTTCCCTTTTTTTTCATTTTTTACGGGGGAAATTTTTCATCGCTCTCCAAATCCAGCTCCGGGGGGACCAAATCCCGAATTTTCGGTGGTTTAGAGGGGTTTTGGGAGGGTCCCGCACTGTTTTAGGTTTTTGGGGGGGTTTTGGGGGGGGTTTAGCGCTGTTTTTCGGATATTTGGGGGGTCTCTGGAGTTTTTTGGGGTTTTTTGGGTTCCCTCGTTTTTTGGGGGGATTTCTGGGGTTTTTTTTTTAGGGCCTCCCGCGCTGTTTTTTGGGTGTTTTTGGGGTTATTTTGGGCCGTTTTTGGGTCGGGGGTCTCACCGGTCCCCCCGTTCCGGGCTCCGTTTCCCGCCGGACCCGCGCGCTGCGGCACCGCCCCGCCCCCCGCCCTGCCCCCTCGGGCCCCGCCCCCTCCGGAGCCGCGCGGAGCCCCCTCCCCGCCCCTCCCCCACCCCCATGCGGGGCCCCCGGGGGGGCGGCGGCGCCAGGTACGGGGGGGGGGGGGGGAGGGGCGGGGGGCGGCGGGGACCCCTCCCCCCACCCTGGGACCGGAAACGGGACCCCCGAGACCCCTCCCCCATCCTGGGACCCCCCCCCAGAGACCCCCTCGGGACCCCTCCCCCATCCTGGGACCCCTCCCCACATCCCGGAGCCCCCTGGGGACCCCCCAGACCCAACACGGGACCCCCGGGACCCCTCCCCTAATCTGGGCACCCCTTTGGGACCCCCCCACACCTGAAACGGGACCCCTCCCCCATCCCGGGACCCCTCCCCCATTTCGGGACCCGCCCCCACCCCTGGGAGCCCCCAAATCGCCCCTCCCCCACCCTTGGAGCCCCCCCGACCCCCTCCCCTTTTTTCTCTCCCCGCAGCCCCCCAGGCCCCGCCCCCAGCCCCTCCCCCCCCGCGGGGGTTGGGCGCTTCCTGTTGATTGACAGCCAGGGCCTGCCCTACACGGTGCTGCTGGGCCCCGCCCCCGGCGCTGGCCCCGCCCCCGGGCCCGGCCACGCCCCCGGGCGGTTCCGCTGCCCCGACTGTGGGCGGGGCTTCGCCTACCTGTCCTACCTGCGGCGGCACCGGATCGCGCACACGGAGCTGAAACCGCACCTGTGCCGCACCTGCGGGAAGGGATTCAAACGGGGCTCGCACCTGGAGCGGCACCGACGGACACACGGACACGGGCACGGACAGACCGACAGGGAGGGACAGACACACGGACAGGGACAGGGACAGGGACACACACACGGACAGGGACAGACACACGGACAGGGACAGACACACGGACAGACTGACAGGCAGGGACAGACTGACAGACAGGGACATGGACACAGACAGGGACAGGGACACAGACAGGGACAGACACATGGACAGGGACAGGGACACGGACACACACACGGACAGACACACGGACAGACTGACAGGCAGGGACAGACACACGGACACGGACAGACCGACGGACAGAGACAGACCGACAGACAGGGACAGACTGACGGACAGGGACAGACACACGGACAGGAACACGGACAGACTGACAGGCAGGGACAGACCGACGGACAGGGACAGACTGACGGACAGGGACAGACTGACGGACATGCGGATGGACACACGGAGCTGGAACCGCACCTGTGCCGCACCTGTGGGAAAGGGTTCAAACGGGGCTCGCACCTGGAGCGGCACCGACGGACACACGGACACGGGCACGGACAGACACACGGACAGGGACAGGGACAGGGACAGGGACACGGACACGGGGAGGGCCAGCGGGACAGACGGGGGCAGGGACAGACGCACGGACAGCGGGACAGACAGGGGCGCCACGAGCACGGACAGGTGGGCAGCCGTGGGCAGGTGAGGCAGCAGGGGCAGCACGGAGACCTGGGACGTCACCGCCGTGGAGAGCCGGGACAGCGCCGCGGACATCTGGGCCACCACCATGGAGATCTGGGCCACCACCACGATGAGCTGGGACACCACCATGCAGAGCTGGGACATCCTGGAGATCTGGACCAGCATCATGGAGATCTGGGCCACCACCATGGAGAACTGGGCCACCACCATGGAGATCTGGGCCACCACCACGGAGATCTCGGCCACCACCATGGAGATCTGGGCCACCACCATGGAGATCTCGGCCACCACCACGGAGATCTGGGCCACCACCACAATGAGCTGGGCCACCACCACAATGAGCTGGGCCACCACCATGGAGATCTGGGCCACCACCATGGAGATCTGGGCCACCACCACGGAGATCTGGGCCACCACCACGGTGAGCCAGGCCAGCGCCCTGGTGGCCGCAGTGGCCAGCGTGGGAAACGCCGGAGGACAGCGAGGGGACATCGTGGGGACACCATGAGGACACCACGGGGACACCATGGGGACGTGTCCTGAACAAGGGGACACCATGGGGACACTGAGGGACACCTTGGGGACACCTCGGGGACACCATGGGGACACCTCGGGGACGTGTCCTGAACTTGGGGACACCTCGGGGACACCGTGGGGACGTGTCCTGAGCTAGGACACGCCTCGTGGACACCTTGGGGACATCAAGGACACCTTGGGGACACCATGAGAATGTGTCCTGAGCCTGGGGACACCTTGGGGACACCTCGGGGACATGTCCTGAACTTGGGGACACCTTGGGGACACCTTGGGGACACCTCGGGGACGTGTCACAGACGGTGGCCGAGGACAGAGGGGACACGGAGGGACGGTGGCCCTGGGGACACTCGGGGGTGGCCCCGGGGTTGGGGACATTTGGGGGTCCCTCCCTCGCTGGGGCCGGGTCCCAGTGCAGCGTTGGTTTGTTGTGATTATTGAACGGTTTGTGATTATTGAATGTTTTGCAATTATTGAACGGTTTGTGATTATTGAATGTTTTGCAATTATTGAATGTTTTGCAATTATTGACCGTTTGGGGATGGTTTTGTCGTTGTTTTCACGGTGGCTGGGGTGGGGGAGGGGCCACAGGGGACTCAGCCCCTCCCCCACCCGAGTGACCCCTGAGTGACCCCGGAATGACCTTTGGGAGTGACCCAGTGGCCCCCAGCTGACCTAACAGCCACCTGATCTATTGACCAATAACTGATCAATCACTGACCAATAACTGATCAATCACTGACCAATCACTGATCAATCACTGACCAATCGCTGACCAATAACTGATCAATTGCTGACCAATCACTGACCAATCACTGATCAATCACTGACCAATCACTGACCAATAACTGATCAATCACTGATCAATCACTGACCAATAACTGATCAATCACTGACCAATCACTGACCAATAACTGATCAATCACTGACCAATAACTGATCAATCACTGATCAATCACTGACCAATCACTGACCAATAACTGATCAATCACTGACCAATCACTGACCAATAACTGATCAATTGCTGACCAATCACTGATCAATCACTGATCAATCACTGACCAATCACTGACCAATAACTGATCAATAACTGATCAATTGCTGACCAATCACTGATCAATCACTGACCAATCACTGACCAATGACTGATCAATCGCTGACCAATCGCTGACCAATCACTGATCGATCACTGATCAATCACTGACCAATCACTGATCAATCACTGACCAATAACTGATCAATCACTGACCAATCACTGATCAATCACTGACCAATCGCTGACCAATAACTGATCAATTGCTGATCAATCACTGATCAATCACTGACCAATCACTGACCAATCACTGACCAATAACTGATCAATCACTGACCAATCGCTGACCAATCACTGACCAATCACTGATCAATCGCTGACCAATCGCTGACCAATCACTGATCGATCACTGATCAATCACTGACCAATCACTGATCAATCACTGACCAATCGCTGACCAATAACTGATCAATTGCTGATCAATCACTGATCAATCACTGACCAATCACTGACCAATCACTGACCAATAACTGACCAATCACTGACCAATCGCTGACCAATCGCTGACCAATCGCTGACCAATCACTGATCAATCACTGACCAATCACTGACCAATCGCTGACCAATCGCTGACCAATCGCTGACCAATCACTGATCAATCACTGACCAATCACTGACCAATAACTGATCAATCACTGACCAATTGCTGATCAATCGCTGACCAATCGCTGACCGATCACTGATCGATCACTGATCAATCACTGACCGATCACTGATCAATAATTAACCAATAACTGACCGATCACTGACCCCTCACCCAACCCATGACCCGACCCCCAACCCCCCCCAGGACCCCCCGCACCAACGCCCCTCCCCCACCCGCTCCGCTTTATTCCAATTTTGGGGTTTTCCCAATTTTTTGGTTTTTCCACAATTCATTTCAATCTTTCCATTTATTTGGGTTTTTTTCCCCATTTTTGGGGTCCGTTGCGGCCCCGCCCCCCCCCCCCCCCCCCCCCCGTACAGCGCGGACGCGGCCCCTCCCCCACCCCGCCCCTCCCCCATCCCAGGGCGCCCATCCCGGGGTGGGGGAGGGGCTGCGGGGGGCGGGGCCGGGGGGCGGGGCCGTGCGCAGGTGTCCGTGTGTCCATCAACCCGAGCTGTCCATCAACCCGAGCTGTCCATCAACCCGAGCTGTCCATCGGCCCAGGTGTCCATCAGGCCGAGCGTCCAAGCGTCCATCTGTCCAAGCGTCCATCCGTCCAAGCGTCCACCTGTCCGAATGTCCATCTGTCCAAGCGTCCATCCGTCCAAGCGTCCACCTGTCCGAATGTCCATCTGTCCAAGCGTCCATCCGTCCAAGCGTCCATCGGCCCAGGTGCGCATCGGCCCAGGTGTCCGTCTGTCCGTCAGCCCAGGTGTGCATCAGGCCAAGTATCCATCTGTCCATCAATCCAGGTGTCCATCACCCAGGTGTCCATCACCCAGGTGTCCATCTGTCCATCACCCAGGTGTGCATAGGTTCAGGTGTCCATCTGTCCATCAATCCTGGTGTCCATCACCCAGGCGTCCATCTGTCCATCACCCAGGTGTCCATCACCCAGGTGTCCCTCACCCAGGTGTGCATAGGTTCAGGTGTCCATCTGTCCATCACCCAGGTGTCCATCTGTCCCTCACCCAGGTGTCCATCTGTCCCTCACCCAGGTGTGCACGGGTTCAGGTGTCCATCTGTCCATCAGGAGGGACACCCCGGGCTCGGTGTCACGGCCTGGCCGCTCCACGCTGGGCTGGTTTGGGCCATTTTGGGCTGCTTTGGGCCGTTTTTGGGCTGGTTTGGGCCATTTTGGGCTGGTTTGAGCCATTTTGGGCTGGTTTGGGCCATTTTTGGGCTGGTTTGGGCCGTTTTTGGGCTGGTTTGGGCCGTTTTTGGGCTGGTTTGGGCCGTTTTTGGGCTGGTTTGGGCCGTTTTTGGGCTGCTTTGGGCCGTTTTTGGGCTGGTTTGGGCCGTTTTTGGGCTGCTTTGGGCCATTTTTGGGCTGGTTTGGGCCATTTCTGACCAGGACGAGCCGTGTTTGATGACAATGACCCATTTTGGGGCACAACGATCCGTTTTGGGGCAGGATGAGCCACTTTGGGGCCACTTTGCACTACGATGACCCATTTTGACCAGGATGGGCCGTTTTTGATGAGAATGACCAATTTTTGACCAGGACGAGCCATTTCTGCCCATTTTTTACCAAAACGCCCCATTCCTGCCCCGTGCCCACCCGCCCTCACTGCCCCGCCCCCTGCGCCCCGCCCTGCGCCCCGCCCTGCGCCCCCGTGTCCCCCGGGCGGCACCGGTGCCGTTTGAGCGCCGCGGCCCCGTTGAAGCCGCGCCGGCACCGCGCCTGCCGGTTCCCGCTCCGGTTCCGCTCGTGCCCGCGCAGGTGCCGCGCCAGCGAGCCCAGGTAGAAGAAGCATTTCCCGCAGCGCTCGCACCGGTACACCTGCTCGCCCAGGTGCCGCCGCCGGTGCTCCAGGAGGTTTCCCCGGAAGCGGAAGCTGCGCCCGCAGGTGCGGCAGCGCCGGGCGCGGTGCCGGGCGTGGCGGCGCCGCAGGTGCTCGCCGAGCTCGCCGGCGTGGGCGCAGCGCCGGGCGCACAGCGGGCACCGCGGGGGCCGCGCCCAGGTGCGCGGGCGGGCGGGGCGCGGTCGGGCGGGGCGCGGGCGGGCGGGGCAGCAGCGCCGGTGGCGCCGCAGCAGCGCCGCGGCCCAGAAGCGGCGCCCGCAGGTGCGGCAGAGGGCGGGGCGCCGCCGCAGGTGCCGCCGCCGGTGCCGCAGCAGCGCGTAGGCGTTGGGGCAGCGCCGCCCGCAGGCGCCGCAGCTCCCGCGCGGGGGCCTCGCCCGCGCCAGGTGCGCGTACCTGTGCGCCACCAGCGCCGCCGCGCCCTTGAAGCTGCGCCCGCAGGTGCCGCAGGTGAGGCGGGGGGCGCTGGGCGGGGCCGGCGGCCGCTCGGGCGGGGCCGGGGGCTCCTCCTCGGGGGTCGCCCGCGCGGGCGCGGTCGCGGCGGGCGGGGCCGCGCCGCGCACCAGGCGGTGCCACACCAGGTTCTCCAGGAAGCCGAACACCTGCCCGCAGGCGTCGCAGCCGTGCGGCCGCTCCGGCGCCGCCGCCGCCGCCCCCGCCGGCTCCGCGTGCGCCGCCGCCGCCCGCAGCAGATCCGGGAGGCGCTGCCCGCACGCGCCGCACCCCAACGGCGCCGGCGCCGCCTCGGCCGCGCCCGCGGGGGGCGCGCCGCGGTGCACCTGGCGGTGCCGCGTCAGGCTCTGGGGGTAGCCGAAGGCCTTGCCGCAGGTGTCGCAGCGGTAGGGCCGCTCGCGCGTGTGCACCACGCGGTGCTTGCGCAGGTGGAACGACTCGCGGAAGCGCTTCCCGCACACGGCGCACTCGTGCGGCTTCTCCCCGGTGTGGATGCGCTCGTGCCGCCGCAGCGTCTCGCGCCGCCCGAAGCCGCGCCCGCACACCTGGCACGCGAAGCTCCGCCCGCCGCCCCCCGCGCCCGCGCCGGGCGCGCCGGCGCTCCCGGCGGCGCTCGCGGCGGCGTTCTCGGCGTCGTGCGCGCGCCGGTGCCGCAGCAGGCTCTGGGGCGCGGCGTAGGCCTTGCCGCAGACGTCGCAGCGGTGCGCGGGGCGCGGCGCGCCGTGGCTGCCCTGGTGCCGCAGCAGGTAGGCGGCGTCGCGGAACTCCTTGCCGCAGACGGCGCAGGGCAGGCGCCGCGCCGGCGCCGCCGCGTGCGTGGTGCGCACGTGCCGCGTCAGGCTCTCGCGCCGGTTGAAGGCGCGCCCGCACGCCGCGCAGGCGAACGGCTTCTCGCCCGTGTGGATGATCTGGTGCTGCGCCAGGTGGCTCGGCTTCTTGAAGGCCTTCCAGCACAGCGGGCACGGGAACGGGCCCTCGGCGGGCGGGGGCGCGGCGCCGGCGCCGGGTAGGACCCCTACGGGCGCCAGCAGCACCGGCACGGCCGGGGACACCAGGTTGGCCACGCCCGAGGCGGCGACCAAAGCGTTGGGCACCGTGGGGATGGCGGGGGACGCGCCCAGGGCCGGGGGGGACCCCGCTGGACGCCGCCGTGACCCCGCCGCACGCGGCGTTGACGGCCACGGTCAGGGCGTTGGCGCCGTTGATGTCGGCCAGGACGCCGACGCCGTTGGCCACGGCGAGCCTGGCGGCCACGGCGTTGGCACCGTTGGGTGGCACGGTGATGGCGTTGGTTGCGTTGACCCCGTTGGGCGCCATGTTGACCCCGTTGGGTGGCACATTGATGCCGTTGGCCGTGGTCACCCTGGCGGCCACCACGTTGACCCCGTTGGCCATCACGTTGACCCCGTTGACTGCCACCTTGACGTTGGCCACCGCGTTGACCCCGTTGGGCGCCACACTGACTCTGTTGGTTGGGTTGACCTCATTGGCCGCCGTGGTGACCCCGTTGGGCGCCGTGTTGACCCCACTGGTCACTGCGTTGACGTTGGCCGCCACGTTGACCCCATTGGCCGCCACGTTGATGCCGTTGGCCGCCGTGTTGATGCTGGCCACGGCGTTGACCCCGTTGGGCGGCGTGTTGACGTTGGGCACCGCGTTGACCTTGCTGGCCGCCACATTGACCCCGTTGGCCACCGTGTTGACCCCGCTAGTCACCGTGTTGATGTTGGCCAAGGAGTTGACCCCATTGGGCGCTGCGTTGACCCCGTTGGCCGTTGCGTTGACCCCGCTGGTCACTGCATTGACCCCATTGGCTGCCACGTTGACGTTGGCCAATGAGTTGACCCCATTGGCCGCTACATTGACCCCATTGGCCGTCGTGTTGACGTTGGCCAACGAGTTGAACCCGCCGGTCACCGCGTTGACCCCATTGGCCGTCGCGTCGGCCCCATTGGCCGTCGCGCTGACGTTTCCCACCGCTCCGACCCCGTTGGCCGCCGCTCCTCCCCCGCTGGGCGTGTCCGCCCCCGGCCCCGCCCTCCCGTCGCGGTGGCAGCGCCGGTGCCGCACCAGGCTGGAGCCGTGGCTGTAGGCGCGGCCGCAGGTGCGGCACTCGTACGGCCGCGCCCCCTCGGCCCCGCCCCCCGCGGCCCCGCCCGCCTGCGGCAGGTGCGGCCGGAAGCCGCGGGGACACGCCCAGCGCCGCTCCACCAGGTACTTGAGGCGCCGGAAGTAGCTCCGCCCCTCCTTCCCCTCCGGGGGGGCGGGCCCGGGGCTGGGGGCGGGGCTCCCGGGCGGGGGGGCGGGGCCGCGTTTCAGAGCCCCGCCCCCAAACAGGTGCTGGTGGCCCGACAGGTCCACGATGCCCCATTGGGCTGGTGGCCCGACAGGTCCACGATGCCCCATTGGGGGGAGGGGAAGGCGCCCCCCGCCTCAAACAACGGCTGGGGAGGGGGCGGCAGGGGCGGGGGGGGGAACGGGGACCCCCCCAGGGGCGCCCCCCCCCCAAGGGACCCCTCGGGTTTTTTGGGCTGTGAGGATGAGGAGGAGGAAGGCTCCGGTTTGTGCTTGGGGAGGGGGCCGCGCTCGAAGGGGGCGGGGGGCGCGTACTCGAAATGGGGAGGGGGCAGCGGCAGCGCCTTCGGGGGGGGCTCGAAGGGCTCGGGGGGCTCCGGGCGCTGCTGGTGCGTCAGGAAGTCCAGGAAATCGAACGGGTACGCCGGGAACGGGCCGCTCTCGTCGCTCACGTTCGCCTCCATGGCCGGGGCGGGGAACCTGAGGGGAACCGGGGGGTCCCGCAGGGCCCAGGGGTCGCTCAGGGCCAAAGGGGGAACCGGGGGGCCCGGATGGCCGCAGGTGAGGGTGGGGACGGGGCTCGGTCGCTCCTCACTCACCCTGGCGGTCCCGGGGCTCGCGGGGGGGGTCCCGGGGCCGTCCCGAACCCGCTCGGGCCGGGCCGGGCCGGGCCGGGCCGGACGCGCCGCCCCCGCCGGAAGCGGAAGTGGCGGCGGCGGGAGGGTCACGTGAGGGAAGCCCCGGTTGATTCCCCGCCGGTTTCTGCCCTCACGGAGGGTCCTGGGGATGGCGGGACCCCCCTAAGGCCTCACAAGTGAAATCGGGGAGGACCCGAGACCCCCGAATCGCCCCGGTAGGAAGATAAAAGAGGAATGGCGGCCCTGCCCTCACCAAAGATGGCGCTGGCGCCGCCTTCCCATGGCCAAGATGGCGGCGCGGCATAAGATGGCGGCGGCTGCCCTCAGCAAAGATGGCGGCCCTGAGTGAGGGGAGGACTCGGGACCAATCAGAGCCGCGGGAGCGGACCTGGCCGCGCCCTTTTAAAAACATCGGGGGGGGATGAATTTGGGGAAGGGTCGGGGTGTTTGTTACGTCACTGGGGGTGCGGGGAATCCCTCAGGAGCGAGGGGGGGTCGCTAGTGGTGCCCCCTCCTCTTTGCCGACATTTCAGAGCGCGGCCCCTTTAAGAGCGCCCCGCACGTGCGGTCCCGCGTGCTCCAGGCCACGCCCTCCGGCCCCGCCCTTTCCCAATTGGCCAAAACTGGGTCAGGCCCCGCCCCTCGCGCTCTTCGCCATTGGCCCAATGTAGGTCAGGCCACGCCCCCCCGCATGGCCGCGCCGCCTGACCGCGGCCACGCCTTACGCGCGCCCATTGGCTGAGCTCAACCTTAGGGGCGTGGCCGCACTGAGGGGGCGGAGCCTTTTTCCGCTTCGTGCAGGGGCGGAGCTTTTGCCACTTTCGGAGGCGTGGCTTGAGGCGGTACCGACCAATGGGAGGCGCGCAGCGTGCGCGGGGAGGGCGGGGTTTATTTTTTGAGAGGCGTGGCTTGCTGAGAGAACTAGCAGTGATTGGCTGGTGGCGAGGAGGGGCGGGGCCACGTGAGGCTACGCCCTCTCACGGGCGCAGCGCCCCCGCGGGGCTCGGGCCGAGGAACCGGGACCGAACCGGGACCGAACCGGGACAGGTGGGGAACGGAGCGGGACCGGAACCGGGACTGGGGGGGACACGGGGGGACACCGGAACCGGACCGGGGACACCGGGACCGGGGAGGGAACCGGGACAGGCGGGGAACGGACCGGGACCAGAAGCGGGGGGCACAACGGGACCGGGACCGAACCGGGTTTAGGGGGACAGGACCGGGACCGGATCGGGACAGGTGGGGACCGGACCGGAAACACCGGGGCTGGGGACTGGGGGGAGACACCGGCACAGGACCGGGACCGAGGACACCGGAACCGGGGGGGAACCGGGACAGGTGGGGACCGGACCGAGACCCGACCAGAGCGCGAGGGACGGATCAGGGACACCGGGACCTGAACGGGGACCCGAGGAGGGGACACCGGGACCGGGACCGGGAACAGGGGGGGACACCGGGACGGGATGGAGACACCGGGACCGGACCGGGAACAGGGGGGGGACACCGGGACTGGGGACACCGGGACGGGGATGGTGACACCAGCCGGGACCGGGGATACCGGGGGGGGGGGGGGGGGGGGAAGCACCGGGACCGGGTGGGGGTGACACGAACCGGGCCCGGTACCGGGGACGGGGGAGGGGCGGGGCCGTCCCGGTGTCCCCCGAGAGCCCCTCCCCCATTTCCCGGGGGGGTCACGCGAGGTGAGGCCGCACGTGGGGGCGGGGGATCCCCCCACGTGACCGCCGCACGTGCGCGCGCGGGTTCCGCCCCCCCCGGCCCCTCCCCTTCCCGTGTCACGTGTGGCCGGGGGGGCGGGGGGGGGGGGTCGGGTCACGTGGGGGGGTCACGTGCCGCGGTTTTGGGGAGGGGGGCGGCGACCCCCGGGGGGGGGGGGGAGGGGCTGGGGGGGGGATTTGGGGAATTTCGGGAAAAATTTGGGGGATTTTGGGTGGAATTGGGGCAATTTGGGGAGGGGTTTGGGGGAGTTTGGGGCATTTTGGGGGAAGGGGTTTGGGGCGTTCCAGCGGGAAAATGTGAGGTATTTTGGGGAGGGGGATTTGGGGGATTTTGGGGGACTTGGGGCAATTTTTGGGAAAATTTGGGGGGGTTTTGGGTGGAATTGGGCAATTTGGGGAGGGGGTTTGGGGGCAGTTTGGGGCATTTTGGGGAAGGGAATTGGGAGATTTTGGGGAGATTTTGGGGCGTTTTGAGTAGAATTTAGGGCACTTTGGGAGGGGGATTTGGGGTATTTTGGCTGGAATTGGGACATTTTTGGGGAAGGGGATCTGGGGCGTTTTAGTGGAAAGATTTGGGGCGTTTTGAGTGAAATTCGAGGCGGTTTTGGGGAGGGATTTGGGGTATTTTTTGAGGGGGCATTTTGGCCATTTTGGGTTGAATTTGGGGCCTTTTTTGGGGGGAGGATTTGGGGCGTTTTGGGCAGAATTGGGATATTTGGGGAAGGGGATTTGGGGCATTTTAGGGGAAGGATTTGGGGCAAAAATTTGGGGCATTTTGAGCAGAATTTGGGGCATTTGAGGGGGGGGATCCTGGGGGTGATTTTGGGGGCTCCATGAAGCCTTTTTTGGGGGGGGGGTGGGGGTCCCAATTCCCGTTGCCCCCTCCCCAATTCCCGGCGCCCCCTCCCCAGTTCAGGAATGGACGAGCCGGCGGATCCCGGGGGGGTTTCCTGGGGGCGCCCCCCCCGCCCTGGGAGCGGCCCCCAGCCCCAATTGTGGGCGGGGGTCCCGACCTGGAGTACGTGGACCTGGACGAGTTCCTGAGGGAGCACGGGCTGCCCCCCCCAGCCCCCCGACCCCCGGCCCGGAGCCCCCAGCCCCACGAGAGGGCGCCCGGTAACCATGGGGAGGGGGCAGCGGGAATGATGGGACGGGGGCAATGGGAATAATGGGGAGGGGGCAGCAGGAATAATGGGGAGGGGGCAATGGGAATAATGGGGAGGGGGCAGCGGGAATGATTGGGAGGGGGCAACGGGAATGATTGGGGAGGGGGCAACCGGGAATGATTGGGGAGGGGGCAACGGGAATGATGGGGAGGGGGCAGCGGGAATAATGGGGAGGGGGCAGCGGGGAATAATGGGGGGCAGCGGGAATGATGGGGAGGGGGCAGCGGGAATAATGGGGAGGGGGCAATGGGAATTAATGGGGAGGGGGGCAACGGGAATAATGGGGAGGGGGGCAGCGGGAATAATGGGGAGGGGACAACGGGAATGATTGGGGAGGGGGCAATGGTAATAATTGGGGAGGGGGCAACGGGAATAATGGGGAGGGGGCAGCGGGAATGATGGGGAGGGGGGAAACGGGAATGACTGGGGAGGGGGCAGCGGCAATAATGGGGAGGGGGCAACGGCAATAATGGGGGGCAAAGGGAATGATGGGGAGGGGGCAACAGGAATAATGGGGGGCAATGGTAATAATTGGGGAGGGGGCAATGGGAATAATGGGGAGGGGGGCAACGGTAATAATTGGGGAGGGGACAGCGGGAATAATGGGGAGGGGGCAGCGGGAATAATGGGGAGGGGGCAACGGGAATGATTGGGGAGGGGACAGCGGGAATAATGGGGAGGGGACAACGGGAATGATTGGGGAGGGGGCAATGGGAATAATGGGGGGCAATGGTAATAATTGGGGAGGGGGCAACGGGAATGATTGGGGGGGCAATGGTAATAATTGGGGATGGGGGCAACGGTAATAATTGGGGAGGGGGCAGCAGGAATAATGGGGAGGGGGGGCAATGGTAATAAATGGGGGAGGGTGCAACGGGAATAATGGGGGGCAATGGGAACTGGGGAAGGGGGGCAATGGGAATAAATTGGGGCAATGGGAATTGGGGAGGGGGCAATGGGAATTTTGGGGGGTACAAAGGGAATCGGGGAGGGGAAATTGGGGAGGGGGATAATGGGAGTTTGGGGGGGGGGGGGACAGATGGAATTGGGGAGGGGGCAATGGGAGTTTTGGGGGGTACGAAGGGAATTGGGGAGGGGGTAACAGGAATGGGGGGGGAAGGAATTGGGGGAGAGGGGCAAAGGGAATTGAGGGGGGTACAAAGGGAATCGGGGAGGGGAAATTGGGGGAGGGGGATAATGGGAATTTGGGGGGGGGGGGGACAGATGGAATTGGGGAGAGGGGCAAAGGGAATTGAGGGGGGTAGCAGGGATTGGGGAGGGGGGGTCACTGGCAATTGGGGAGGGGGTCACCACCCCATTAACCCCTTCCCTCCCTCCCTGCCCCACAGCCCCGGGCCCCCCCCGGGCCCCCCCGGAGGCCGAAGCGGAGCCGCTGGGGGGGGGGTCCCGGTCCCGGGGGGGGTTCCCGGTGCTGCCCCCGGGGGGGGGTCCCGGTGCCGGTGCCGGGGGGGGCCCGCTGGACCCCCGGCGGCTCCGGTTCTCGCAGGAGGAGCTGCGGCCGCAGCCCATGGCCCGCAAGGCGCGCAAGGTGCACGTGCCCGACGAGCAGAAGGTGGGGACAGGAATACGCACCCCGAATTTGGGGGGTCTCGGGAAGGTCGGGGGGATTTTGGGGGGAGTTTTGGGGGATATTGGGCGAGTTTTGGGGATTTTGGGGCAGTTTTTGGGATTGTCCCTTGGGGTCATTCCCCATGGCCGTTCCCTTCTGTCCCCACCGTCCCCTGAGCCATTCCCCATTGTCCGTCCCTGTCCCTGTGTCCATCCCTGTGGTCCATCCCTGTGTCCATCCCTGTGTCCATCCCTGTGTCCATCCCTGTGTCCATCCCTGTGTCCGTCCATGTGTGCATCCCTGTGTCCACTCCTGTCCCTGTGTCCGTCCCCTGTCCCTGTGTCCATCCCTGTGTCCATCCCTGTGTGCATCCCTGTGTCCATCCCCTGTCCCTGTGTCCATCCCTGTGTCCATCCCTGTGTCCATCCCTGTGTCCGTCCCTGTCCCTGTGTCCATCCCTGTGTCCATCCCTGTGTGCATCCCTGTGTCCACTCCTGTCCCTGTGTCCATCCCTGTGTCCATCCCTGTGTCCATCCTTGTGTGCATCCCTGTGTCCATCCCCTGTCCCTGTGTCCATCCCTGTGTCCATCCCTGTGTCCATCCCTGTGTGCATCCCTGTGTCCGTCCCCTGTCCCTGTGTCCATCCCTGTGTCCATCCCTGTGTCCATCCTTGTGTGCATCCCTGTGTCCATCCCCTGTCCCTGTGTCCATCCCTGTGTCCATCCCTGTGTCCATTCCTTGTCCCTCTGTCCATTCCTGTCCCTGTGTCCGTCCCTGCGTCCATCCCTGTTCCCTGACCATCCCCGATGTTCCCTGGGTCCCCCAATGTCCCCTCACTGTCCCCTGTCCCTGAGCCATTTCCTGTGTCCATCCCCTGTGTCCATCCCTGTCCCCGTGTCCATCCCGTGTCCCGGGGTGTTCCCAACGTCCCTCACTGTCCCCTCACTGTCCCCTCGCCGTCCCCTCGCCGTCCCCTCACCGTCCTTTCACCATCCCCTCACTTTCCCCTCACCGTCCCCTCACCGTCCCCTCACCTTCCCCTCACCGTCCTCTCATCGCCCCCTCACCGTCCCCTCATTTTCCCCTCACCGCCCCCTCACCGTCCCCTCACTTTCCCCTCACCGTCCCCTCACCTTCCCCTCGCCGTCCCCTCGCCGTCCCCTCACTGTCCCCTCACCGTCCCCTCACCGTCCCCTCGCTGTCCCCTCACCGTCCCCTCACCGTCCCCTCACTTTCCCCTCACCTTCCCCTCACCGCCCCCTCACCGTCCCCTCACCTTCCCCTCGCCGCCCCCTCACTTTCCCCTCACCGTCCCCTCGCTGTCACCTCACCGTCCCCTCACCGTCCCCTCACTTTCCCCTCACCGCCCCCTCACTTTCCCCTCACCTTCCCCTCACCGTCCCCTCACCTTCCCCTCACCGTCCCCTCACCGTTCCCTCACCGTCCCCTCATTTTCCCCTCGCCGTTCCCTCACCGTCCCCTCACCTTCCCCTCACCTTCCCCTCACCGTCCCCTCACTTTCCCCTCACCGTCCCCTCACCTTCCCCTCACCGTCCCCTCATTTTCCCCTCACCGTCCCCTCACCGTCCCCTCACCGTCCCCTTGCCGTCCCCTCACCGCCCCCTCACCTTCCCCTCACCTTCCCCTCACCGTCCCCTCACCGTCCCCTCACCGTTCCCTCACCTTCCCCTCACCGTCCTCTCATCGCCCCCTCACCGTTCCCTCACCTTCCCCTCACTTTCCCCTCACCGTCCCCTCACCGTCCCCTCACCTTCCCCTCGCCGCCCCCTCACTTTCCCCTCACTTTCCCCTCACCGCCCCCTCACCGCCCCCTCACCGTCCCCTCACCGTCCCCTCACTTTCCGCTCACCGTCCCCTCACCGTCCCCCCCGTTTCTGGCAGGATGAGAAGTACTGGAGCCGCCGCTCCCGGAACAACGCGGCCGCCAAGCGCTCGCGGGACGCGCGGCGCCTCAAGGAGAACCAGATCTCGGTGCGGGCGGCGTTCCTGGAGCGCGAGAACGCGGCTCTGAGGGTCGAGGGTGGCGGCGGCGCGGCGGGAGCTGCAAAGGTTCCGTGCCATTCTGGCTCGCTACGAGGCTCAGCACGGACAGATCTGAGGGGTTTGGGGTCGTTTTGGGCGGTTTTGGGTCGTTCCTGGAGCGGGAGAACGCCGCGCGTGGGGTGGAGGCGGCGGCGGGAGCTGCAAAGATTCCGGGCGATCCTGCGGAGATACGAGGCTCGGCACGGACGGATCTGAGGGGCTTGGGGTCATTTTGGGGGGCTTTGGGATTATTTGGATCGTCCTGGAGGGGTTTGAGATGGTCCCAGGTGCTCCAGGAGTGACCCAGGAGTGACCCAGAACAGCCCCAGGTGCTGCAGGAGTGACCCAGGAGTGACCCAGGTGCTGCAGGAGTGACCCAGAACAGCCCCAGGTGCTGCAGGAGTGACCCAGGAGTGACCCAGGTGCTCCAGGAGTGACCCAGGAGTGATCCAGAACAGCCCCAGGTGCTCCACGAGTGACCCAGGAGTGACCCAGAACAGCCCCAGGTGCTCCAGGAGTGACCCAGGAGTGACCCAGGACAGCCCCAGGTGCTCCAGGAGTGACCCAGGACAGCCCCAGGTGCTGCAGGAGTGACCCAGGAGTGATCCAGAACAGCCCCAGGTGCTCCAGGAGTGACCCAGGACAGCCCCAGGTGCTGCAGGAGTGACCCAGGACAGCCCCAGGTGCTCCAGGAGTGACCCAGGAGTGACCCAGGACAGCCCCAGGTGCTCCAGGAGTGACCCAGGACAGCCCCAGGTGCTCCAGGAGTGACCCAGAACAGCCCCAGGTGCTGCAGGAGTGACCCAGGACAGCCCCAGGTGGTGCAGGAGTGACCCAGGAGTGATCCAGAACAGCCCCAGGTGCTCCACGAGTGACCCAGGAGTGACCCAGGTGCTCCAGGAGTGACCCAGGAGTGACCCAGGACAGCCCCAGGAGTGACCCAGGACAGCCCCAGGAGTGACCCAGGACAGCCCCAGGACAGCCCCAGGAGTGACCCAGGACAGCCCCAGGTGCTCCAGGAGTGACCCAGGACAGCCCCAGGAGTGACCCAGAACAGCCCCAGGACAGCCCCAGGAGTGACCCAGGACAGCCCCAGGTGCTCCAGGAATGACCCAGGACAGCCCCAGGAGTGACCCAGGACAGCCCCAGGACAGCCCCAGGAGTGACCCAGGACAGCCGCAGCGGTTCCGTGCCATCCTGCACGGGTGCGAGGCTCAGCACGGACAGAGCTGAGACACCCGGCGGGTTTGGGGCAGCTCCAGGTGGTCCCAGGACTGCGCGGATGAATCTGGGGACGGCTTGGGGAGGTTTGGGGCAGCTCCAGGGGCTCCAGGAACGCGGGATCCCCGCTGGATCCGGAACGCGGCACCGGGAGCGGGCGCTGGATCCGGAACCGGGACCCGGAACTGGGATCCAGCACCAGGATTCAGCATTGGGATCCAGAACCAGATCCAGCGATGGGACCCAGCGAGAAGATCCAGCACCGGGACCCCGTGATGGGATCCAGAACCAGATCCAGTGATGGGATCCAGAACCGGGACCCGGAACTGGGATCCAGCACCAGGAGCCAGCGATGGGATCCAGAACCAGATCCAGTGATGGGACCCAGCGAGAAGATCCAGCACCGGGACCCCGTGATGGGATCCAGAACCAGGACCGAGCGAGAACATCCAGCACCAGGATCCAGAGCCAGGACCTCGTGATGGGATCCAGAACCAGGACCCAGAATCGGGATCCAGAACCAGATCCAGTGATGGGATCCAGACCCAGAACCCAGAACCGGGATCCAGAACCAGATCCAGTGATGGGAACCAGAACCCAGAACCGGGATCCAGAACCAGATCCAGTGATGGGATCCAGACCCAGAACCGGGATCCAGAACCAGATCCAGTGATGGGAACCAGAACCCAGACCTGGGATCCAGATCCAGAGCCCAGAACTGGGATCCAGAACCAGGATCCAGAACAAGACCCAGTGATGGGATCCAGAACCAGGACCCAGAACTGGGATCCAGAACCAGATCCAGTGATGGGATCCAGATCCAGAACCCAGACCTGGGATCCAGAATCAGATGCAGTGATGGGATGCAGGATCCAGAACCAGATCCAGTGATGGGATCCAGAACCGGGATCCAGAACCAGAGATGGGATCCAGAACCAAGACCTAGAACTGGGATCCAGCTCCAGAATTGGGATCCAGAACCAGGACCCATCACCAGACCCAGAACCGGGACCCAGCAGCCCCTTCCCCCCCCCAGTTCCCAAATTTTGGGACCCCCGCCCCCCCCCCCTCGCCCCCTATTTATTCCCAGCCCCCCCCGGGGTTGGATCAAAGCACAAATTCTGGGGGGGGGGGTGCCGGGGGTCTCACCCCCCCCCCCCCCCCCGCCCCTCCCCCAGTGACCATTCCCAGTTCAGGCCAGTAGCGTTACTGGGGTGGGGGGAGGGGCGCCCCCATCGCCCCTCCCCCGAATCTCCCTGCCCCTCCCCCACACCCCCCCACACCCCCCCCCCCCGGCACTTTGACCACTTTACCGCCCCTCCCCCAGCACGAGGGATTCTGGGGGGGGGGAGAGGGGTTTTTGTACAGAATTAAAATGTAAAAAATAACAAAAAAAAAAAATTATCAAAAAAAAAATTGCGCCTGAACTGGGAGCACTGGGGGGGAAACTGGGAGCACTTGGGAAGGGGAGAGGGGCCCAAGACCCCCCCCAAAAAACTCGGGGTCGCTCCAAGGTGTGGTTTTATTGCACAGAGAAAGGGGGGGGACCCCAAATTCCCTTCGGGAGCCCCAAAAATCCCCAAATCACCCAAATCCGGGCCCTTGGGGTCCCCCTGTCCCCCCATTGTCGCCCCGTCCCCGTATGACCCCTGAGCCGGCCGCTTTCCCCGCCCCTCTCCCTCCCAGCCAATCAGGAGCCGCCGCCCCGCCGAGCGCAGCCAATAGGAGGCCTTGTTGCGTCCGCCATCTTTGTTAAGGGCAGCGCCGTCATTAGGAGCAATGGGGGTGAAGCCGCCGCGGCGCCATCTTCAAGACGGGGTTCAGGCAATGGCAGCGCCGTAGCCATGGCAACGCCCGCCCGCGGCCGCTATGGTGGTTCAGGGCACGCTCGTTTTTGCCAAGAGAAGCCACGCGTTTTGCCGCAGGACGCAGCGGTGCCGCCCCTAATTAACAGCGCTAATTACCCGCGCGCCCTCCTTCCCCTCCCGCTAATTAACGGCGCTCATTAAGGATCCGGCGGAGTCCCAACGGGCTCGGTCCTCCAGCGCCATAGAGCGCTGGGGGTAGAGCGGCCCGCGCGCACTTCCGGCGCGCACCGGAAGCGGCTCCGCTCTCCCATAACCCCCCGCGCGCTCCCGCCGCCACCCCTCTCCAGCGCCGCCGCCATGGTGGGTCCGGCCGCGTTCCCGAATCCGCCGCCATCCGCGGCCGGGACGGCCCGGGGAGGGCCCGGGGAGGGCTCAGGGGAGGCTCGGGAGGGTCCGGGAGGGCTCAGGGGGCGGCGATGGCCGGCGCGGCCCCCGCCATGACCGGGCCCGGTGTCGCCTCAGGGCATCGACATCCGCCATGACAAGGACCGCAAGGTGCGGCGGAAGGAGCCCAAGAGCCAGGACATCTACCTGCGCCTGCTCGTCAAGGTGAGCAGGGCCGGGACACCGGTACCGGGCCCGGTTCGGCCGGGATCCAACCCTGGATGGAGCCCGGGGCAAACGCGGCCCCGGTACTCCCGGTACTCCCGGTACTCCCGGTACTCCCGCTCCGTCCCGGTTCCCCTCGCGCTCTCCGGGCCGGTCCCGCGTCCCTGCCCCAGCCCCAGCTCTTCCCTTTCCTTCGTCCCCACTTCCCCCGGTTTGTCCCGGTTTTCTCGGTTTCCCCCCGCCTTCTGCAAGTTATCCCAAATTTCCGCCGTTTTTTCGCCGATTTTTCACGGTTCCCCCCGGTTTTTCCCGATTTTCCCCGGTTCCTCCCGGTTTCCTCTGGTTTTTTTTCTGGTTTTTCCCGATTTCTCCCTGTTTTCTCCGGTTTTTCCCGAAATTTTCACGGTTCCCCTCGGCTTTTCCCGATCTCTCCCGGTTTTCTCTCGGTTTTGTCCCTGTTTATTCCTCTTTCTCCCGGGAAAACCTTCTCATTCCCATTTTCTCCCCGTTATTCCCGGTTTTCTCTCCGTTTTGTCCCTGTTTATTCCTCTTTATTCCCGTTTTCTCCCTGTTTTTCCCGATTTTCCCGGTTTTCCCTGATTTCCTTCGGTTTTCACGCGCTGTTCCCTTTTCCCACTGCTCTTTCCCAATTTCCCCGGTTTTTCCCGGTTTCCCCCATTCCCATCCCGGTTTTTCCCGTTCCCATCCCGTTTTTTCCCCGTTTTTTCCCCTTTTTTCCCCGTTTTTTCCCCTTTTTTCCCCGTTTTTTTCCCGATTTCACGGGTTTTTATCCCATTTCCAGCTGTACCGGTTCCTGGCCCGCCGCACCAACGCCCCGTTCAACCGCGTGGTGCTCAAACGCCTCTTCATGAGCCGCTCCAACCGGCCCCCGCTGGCTTTGTCCCGCCTGGTGAGACCCAAAATCCCCGAAAATCACCCCAAAAATCTCCCCAAAATGTCACCCACCCGTCCCCGCCTGGAGAGCCCCAAAAACCCCAAAAATAACCCCAAAAAAATCACCTGAAACAGCCCCAAAATCCCCTAAAATCACCCCAAAAATCCCCGAATTTACCCCAAAAACATCCCCAAAATGTCACCCACCCGTCCCTGCCTGGAGAGCCCCAAAAACCCCAAAAATAACCCCAAAAAAATCACCTGAAACAGCCCCAAAATCCCCTAAAATCACCCCAAAAATCCCCGAATTTACCCCAAAAAATCCCCGAATTTACCCCAAAAACTCCCCGAATTTACCCCAAAAAATCCCCGAATTTACCCCAAAAACATCCCCAAAATGTCACCCACCCGTCCCTGCCTGGAGAGCCCCAAAAACCCCAAAAATAACCCCAAAAAATCACCTAAAACCAAAAACCCCAAAAATAACCCCAAAAATATCCCCAAAATGTCACCCCAAAAATATGCCCGTCTGGAGAGCCACAAAAACCCCCAAAAATAACCCCAAAAAATCTCCTGAAACAGCCCCAAAATCCCCGAAAATCACCCCAAAAATCCCCGAATTTACCCCAAAAACATCCCCAAAATGTCACCCACCCGTCCCTGCCTGGAGAGCCCCAAAAATAACCCCAAAAATAACCCCAAAAAAATCACCTAAAACAGCCCCAAAATCCCCGAATTTACCCCAAAAAATCCCCGAATTTACCCCAAAAATCCCCGAATTTACCCCAAAAACATCCCCAAAATGTCACCCACCCGTCCCCGCCTGGAGAGCCCCAAAAACCCCAAAAATAACCCCTAAAAAATCACCTAAAACCAAAAACCCCCAAAAATAACCCCAAAAAATCACCTAAAACAGCCCCAAAATCCCCGAAAATCACCCCAAAAACGTCCCCGAAATGTCACCCACCCGTCCCTGCCTGGAGAGCCCCAAAAACCCCAAAAATAACCCCAAAAAATCACCTGAAACAGCCCCAAAATCCCCTAAAATCACCCCAAAAATCCCCGAATTTACCCCAAAAACTCCCCGAATTTACCCCAAAAAATCCCCGTATTTACCCCAAAAAATCCCCGAATTTACCCCAAAAACATCCCCAAAATGTCACCCACCCGTCCCTGCCTGGAGAACCCCAAAAATAACCCCAAAAAATCACCTGAAACAGCCCCAAAATCCCCTAAAATCACCCCAAAAATATCCCCAAAATGTCACCCACCCGTCCCTGCCTGGAGAGCCCCAAAAACCCCAAAAATAACCCCAAAAAATCACCTAAAACCAAAAACCCCAAAAATAACCCCAAAAATCTCCCCAAAATGTCACCCCAAAAATATGCCCGTCTGGAGAGCCCCAAAAACCCCCAAAAATAACCCCAAAAAATCTCCTGAAACAGCCCCAAAATCCCCGAAAATCACCCCAAAAATCCCCGAATTTACCCCAAAAACATCCCCAAAATGTCACCCACCCGTCCCTGCCTGGAGAGCCCCAAAAACCCCAAAAATAACCCCAAAAATCACCTAAAACAGCCCCAAAATCCCCTAAAATCACCCCAAAAATATCCCCAAAATGTCACCCACCCGTCCCTGCCTGGAGAGCCCCAAAAATAACCCCAAAAAATCACCTAAAACCAAAAACCCCAAAAATAACCCCAAAAAATCACCTAAAACAGCCCCAAAATCCCCGAAAATCACCCCAAAAATGTCCCCAAAATGTCACCCACCCGTCCCTGCCTGGAGAGCCCCAAAAACCCCAAAAATAACCCCAAAAAAATCACCTGAAACAGCCCCAAAATCCCATCCAGGCGGCCCCCGCTGGCTCCGTCCCGCCTGGTGAAACCCAAAAATCCCCGAATTTACCCCAAAAATCCCCGAATTTACCCCAAAAAATCACTCGGGGACCTGTCCTGCCTGGTGAGACCCCAAAACCAACAAAATTATCCCAAAAAATCACCCAAAACCCCAAAAATCTGCCCCAAATCCTCCGAAATATCCCAGGATTTTTGGCCGTTTTCTCCCTGATTTTTTGGGTGTTTTTCCCGGGATTTTGGGTGTTTTTCCCTGCAATTTTTGGGGGTTTTTCCCGGGATTTTTGGGTGTTTTTCCTGGGATTTTTTGGGTGTTTTTCCTGGGATTTTGGATATTTTCTCACAGAGATTTTGCCTGTTTTCTCACTGGATTTTGGGTGTTTTTCCCGCGATTTTGGGTGTTTTTCCCGGGATTTTTGGGTGTTTTTCCCGGGATTTTTGGGTGTTTTTCCCGGGATTTTGGGCTATATTCTCACAGAGTTTTTGCCTGTTTTCTCACTGGATTTTGGGTGTTTTTCCCGCGATTTTGGGTGTTTTTCCCGGGATTTTTGGGTGTTTTTCCCGGGATTTTTGGGTGTTTTTCCCGGGATTTTTGGGTGTTTTTCCCGGGATTTTTGGGTGTTTTTCCTGGGATTTTGGGGTGTTTTTCCCGGGATTTTTTTGGGTGTTTTTCCCGGGATTTTTTGGGTGTTTTTCCTGGGATTTTGGATATTTTCTCACAGAGATTTTGCCTGTTTTCTCACTGCATTTTGGGAGTTTTTCCCGCGATTTTGGGGTTTTTTCCCGGGATTTTTGGGGTTTTTTCCCGGGATTTTTGGGTGTTTTTCCCGGGATTTTTGGGTGTTTTTCCCGGGATTTTTTTGGGTGTTTTTCCCGGGATTTTTGGGTGTTTTTCCCGGGATTTTGGGCTATATTCTCACAGAGTTTTTGCCTGTTTTCTCACTGGATTTTTGGGTGCTTTTCCCGGGATTTTTTGGGTGTTTTTCCCGGGATTTTTGGGTGTTTTTCCTGGGATTTTGGGGTGTTTTTCCCGGGATTTTGGGTGTTTTTCCTGGGATTTTTTGGGTGTTTTTTCTGGGATTTTGGATATTTTCTCACAGAGGTTTTGCCTGTTTTCTCACTGGATTTTGGGTGTTTTTCCCGGGATTTTTGGGTGTTTTTCCTGGGATTTTGGGGTGTTTTTCCCGGGATTTTTTTGGGTGTTTTTCCCGGGATTTTTTGGGTGTTTTTCCTGGGATTTTGGATATTTTCTCACAGAGATTTTGCCTGTTTTCTCACTGCATTTTGGGAGTTTTTCCCGCGATTTTGGGGTTTTTTCCCGGGATTTTTGGGTGTTTTTCCCGGGATTTTTGGGTGTTTTTCCTGGGATTTTTTTGGGTGTTTTTCCCGGGATTTTTGGGTGTTTTTCCTGGGATTTTGGGCTATTTTGTCACAGAGGTTTTGCCTGTTTTCTCACTGGATTTTGGGAGTTTTTCCCGCGATTTTGGGTTTTTTTCCCGGGATTTTGGGGTGTTTTTCCTGGGATTTTGGGGGTTTTTCCCGGGATTTTTTTGGGTGTTTTTCCCGGGATTTTTGGGTGTTTTTCCCGGGATTTTGGGTTTTTTTCCCGGGATTTTTGGGTGTTTTTCCCGGGATTTTTGGGTGTTTTTCCCGGGATTTTTTGTGTGTTTTTCCTGGGATTTTGGGCTGTTTTCTCACTGCATTTTGGGTGTTTTTCCCTGCAATTTTTGGGTGTTTTTCCCGGGATTTTTGGGTGTTTTCCCCGGGATTCTGGGCTATTTTCTCACAGAGCTTTTGCCTGTTTTCTCACGGAATTTTTGGGTGTTTTCTCCCTGATTTTTTGGGTGTTTTTCCCGGGATTTTTTGGGTGTTTTTCCCTGCAATTTTTGGCTGTTTTTCCCTGCAATTTTTGGGCGTTTTTCCCGGGATTTTGGGCTATTTCCTCCCTAATTTTTAGGCCATTCCTCTCTGTATTTTAGGGTGATTTCCCCCATTTTGGGTGTTTTCCCAGATCCGCATGATGCGCAAGCCGGGGCTGTTTTCTCACTGCATTTTGGGTGTTTTTCCTGGGATTTTGGGCTGTTTTCTCACTGCATTTTGGGTGTTTTCCCTGCAATTTTTGGGTGTTTTTCCCGGAATTTTTGGGTGTTTTTCCTGGGATTTTGGGCTATTTTCTCACAGAGGTTTTGCCTATTTTCTCAGTGCATTTTGGGTGTTTTTCCTGGGATTTTGGGGTGATTTCCCCCATTTTGGGTGTTTTTCCCGGGATTTTGGGGTGATTTCCCCCATTTTGGGTTGTTCTCCCCAGATCCGCATGATGCGCAAGCCGGGGCTGTTTTCTCACTGCATTTTGGGTGTTTTTCCCGGGATTTTTGGGTGTTTTTCCCGGGATTTTTTGTGTGTTTTTCTTGGGATTTTGGGCTATTTTCTCGCTGCATTTTGGGTGTTTTTCTCTGCAATTTTTGGGTGTTTTTCCTGGGATTTTGGGCTGTTTTCTCACAGAGGTTTTGCCTGTTTTCTCACTGCATTTTGGGTGTTTTTCCTGGGATTTTGGGTGTTTTTCCCGGGATTTTTTGGGTGTTTTTCTTGGGATTTTGGGCTGTTTTCTCACTGCATTTTGGGTGTTTTTCCCGGGATTTTTGGGTGTTTTTCCCGGGATTTTTTGTGTGTTTTTCTTGGGATTTTGGGCTATTTTCTCGCTGCATTTTGGGTGTTTTTCCTGGGATTTTGGGCTATTTTCTCACAGAGATTTTGCCTGTTTTCTCACTGCATTTTGGGTGTTTTTCCCGGGATTTTGGGGTGATTTCCCCCATTTTGGGTGTTTTCCCAGATCCGCATGATGCGCAAGCCGGGCCGCGCCGAGCGCACGGCCGTGGTGGTCGGGACGGTCACGGACGACGTTCGCATCCAGGACGTGCCCAAGCTCAAGGTCTGGGGCAAAATCCCCGGGATTTGGGCAAATCCGCGAAATCCGCGGCTTTTGGGGCGCTTTGGGGAGGAATTTGGGGAATTTTGGGGCGTTTTTATGCGGGAATTTGTGGGGAAATTGAGGAATTTTGGGGGATTTTTATGGGAGTTTGGGGAGGAATTTGGGGAATTTTTATGTGGGAATTTGTGGGGAAATTGAGGAATTTTGGAGGATTTTTATGGGAGTTTGGGGAGGAATTTGGGGAATTTTGGGGCGTTTTTATGCAGGAGTTTATGGGGAAATTGAGGAGTTTTGGAGGATTTTTATGGGAGTTTGGGGAGAAATTTGGGGAATTTTGGGGCATTTTTATGTGGGAATTTGTGGGGAAATTGAGGAATTTTGGAGGATTTTTATGGGAATTTTGGGAATTTTGGGGGATTTTTGTGGGAATTTATGGGGAAATTGAGGAATTTTGGAGGATTTTAATGGGAATTTGGGGAATTTTGGGGGATTTTTGTGGGAATTTATGGGGAAATTAAAGAATTTTGGAGGATTTTTATGGGAGTTTGGGGAGGAATTTGGGGAATTTTTATGCAGGAATTTGTGGGGAAATTGAGGAATTTTGGAGGATTTTTATGGGAGTTTGGGGAGGAATTTGGGGAATTTTGGGGCGTTTTTATGCAGGAGTTTATGGGGAAATTGAGGAGTTTTGGAGGATTTTTATGGGAGTTTGGGGAGAAATTTGGGGAATTTTGGGGCATTTTTATGCAGGAATTTGTGGGGAAATTGAGGAATTTTGGAGGATTTTTATGGGAATTTTGGGAATTTTGGGGGATTTTTGTGGGAATTTATGGGGAAATTGAGGAATTTTGGAGGATTTTAATGGGAATTTGGGGAATTTTGGGGGATTTTTGTGGGAATTTATGGGGAAATTAAAGAATTTTGGAGGATTTTTATGGGAGTTTGGGGAGGAATTTGGGGAATTTTTATGCGGGAATTTGTGGGGAAATTGAGGAATTTTGGAGGATTTTTATGGGAGTTTGGGGAGGAATTTGGGGAATTTTGGGGCATTTTTATGTGGGAATTTGTGGGGAAATTGAGGAATTTTGGGGGATTTTTATGGGAGTTTGGGGAGGAATTTGGGGAATTTTGGGGCATTTTTATGCAGGAATTTGTGGGGAAATTGAGGAATTTTGGAGGATTTTTATGGGAGTTTGGGGAGGAATTTGGGATTTTGGGTCATTTATGGGAGTTGAGGAATTTTGGGGAGGGTTTGGGAGTTTTAATGGGAACTTTGTGGATTTTTTAGGTTTGTTTTGACATTTCGGGCTGCGGTGGGGTTTGGAGGCAATTTGGGGTTTTTTAGGGTGGTTTTGGGGGTGATTTTGGGGTGATTTTCGGGGGGTTTCAGGGGTGATTTCTGGGTGATTTTGGGGGTGATTTCATGGAGATTTGGGGTGGTTTTGGGGGTGATTTCTGGGTGATTTTGGGGGTGATTTCGTGGTGATTTTGGGGGTGGTTTGGGGGTGATTTCTGAGTGATTTTGGGGTGATTTCTGGGTGATTTGGGGGTGGTTTCTGGGTGATTTTGGGGGTGGTTTCATGGTATTTTGGGGGTGATTTCATGGTGATTTTGGGGTGATTTCATGGTGATTTGGGGGTGGTTTCTGGGTGGTTTTGGGGTGATTTCTGGGTGATTTTGGGGGTGATTTTGGGGTGATTTCTGAGTGATTTTGGGGGTGGTTTCTGGGTGATTTGGGGGTGGTTTCTGGGCGATTTTGGGGTGGTTTTGGGATGATTTCTGTGTGATTTTGGGGGTGGTTTCTGTGTGATTTTGGGGGTGGTTTTGGGATGATTTCTGGGTGATTTTGGGGGTGATTTCATGGTGATTTTGGGGGTGATTTCATGGTGATTTTGGGGTGATTTTGGGGGTGATTTCATGGTGATTTTGGGGTGGTTTTTAGGGTTTTTGTTGTGTTATTTTGGCACGTTTTTGGGTGTCTATGTCTGATTTTTGGGGCCGGTTTTTGTGTGTTTGTGTCTGATTTTGGGGGATGATTTTTGCTTTATTTTGGGGCGTCTTGAGTGATGTCGGGGCCTGGTTTTTGTGTGATTTTGGGATGTTTTTTAATGATTTTTGTGTGACTTTGGGGTGGGTTTTGGGGCTTTTTTCTGTGTGTTTTTGGTGTGTGTTTTACTGATTTTTGGGCTTATCTTTATGTGATTTTTTGGGCTGGTTATTGTGTGACTTCGGGGTGGTTTTTGGGGTAGTTTTGTGACATTTTGGGGCTGTTTTTTGTGTGATTTTGGGGTGGTTTTTGGGGTAGTTTTGTGGTATTTTGGGGCTGTTTTTTGTGTGATTTTGGGGTGGTTTTTGGGGTAGTTTTGTGATATTTTGGGGCTGGTTTTTGTGTGATTTTTGGGTGGTTTTGTGACATTTTGGGGCTGGTTTTTTGTGTGATTTTGGGGTGGTTTTTAATGATTTTTGTGTGAATTTGGGATGGGGTTTGGGGCGCTTTTTTGTGTGTTTTTGGGGTGTGTTTTACTGATTTTTGGGCTTATTTTTATGTGGTTTTTGGGGCTGTTTTTTGTGTGATTTTGGGGTAGTTTTGTGACGTTTTGGGGCTGTTTTTTGTGTGACTTTGGGGTGGTTTTTGGGGTAGTTTTGTGACGTTTTGGGGCTGTTTTTTGTGTGATTTTTGGGTGGTTTTGTGACATTTTGGGGCTGGTTTTTGTGTGATTTTGGGGTGGTTTTGTGTCCCTTTGCCAGGTCTGCGCCCTGCGGGTGACGCGCGGCGCTCGCACGCGGATCCTGCGCGCCGGGGGCTCCATCCTGACCTTCGACCAGCTGGCCATGGCCACGCCCAAGGGCAAGGGCACCGTGCTGCTCTCAGGTGGGCACAGACCCCTCCCCAAATTCCCAAAATCCAAAAAAATCCCCGTGAAAATCGCTTAAAATAGCCCAAAATAACGATAACCGCAAATAAGCCCAAAATCCCCCCAAAATCCCCCCAAAGCCGAGTGCCAGGGCCATGCCCAAGGGCAGGGGCACCGTGCTGCTCTCAGGTGGGCGCAGACCCCTCCCCAAATTCCCAAAATCCAAAAAAATCTCTGTGAGAATGGGTTAAAATAGCCCAAAATAACGATAATTGCAAATCACCCCAAAATTCCCCCAAAATCCCCCCAAAATCCCCCAAAATCCGCCCAAAATCCCCCTAAAATCCCCCCCAAAATCACCCCAAAATCCCCCCCAAAATCACCCTAAAATCTCCCCAAAATCCCCCCAAATTCCCCCCAAAATCCCCCCAAACCCCAGTGCCAGGGTCATGCCCAAGGGCACCGTGCTGCTCTCAGGTGGGCACAGACCCCTCCCCAAATTCCCAAAATCCAAAAAAATCCCCGTGAAAATCGCTTAAAATAGCCCAAAATAACGATAATTGCAAATCCCCCCAAAATCCCCCCAAAATCCCCCCTAAAATCCCCCCAAAATCCCCCAAAATCCCCCCAAAATCCCCCTAAAATCACCCCAAAATCCCCCCAAATTCACCCCAAAATCCCCCCAAATTCACCCCAAAATCACCCCAAAATCCCGATTTTTTTTGCCCTAAAATCTCTTTTCTTTCCCCAAATTCCCCATTTCCCCCTAAGCAGTTTTATTTTTACCAAAATCCCCATTTTTCACCCCAAACTTTCTGTGTTTTTGCCCTAAAATCCCGATTTTTTTTGCCCTAAAATCCCGATTTTTTTGCCCTAAAATCTCTTTTCCTTCCCCAAATCCCCATTTCCCGTAACCAGTTTGATTTTTACCGAAATCCCCGTTTGATTTTTTACCGAAATCCCCATTTGATTTTTTACCAAAATCCCCATTTGATTTTTACCGAAATCCCCATTTTATTTTTTACCAAAATCCCCATTTGATTTTTTACCAAAATCCCCATTTGATTTTTACCAAAATCCCCATTTGATTTTTTACCAAAATCCCCATTTGATTTTTACCGAAATCCCCATTTTATTTTTTACCAAAATCCCCATTTGATTTTTTACCAAAATCCCCATTTGATTTTTACCAAAATCCCCATTTGATTTTTTATCAAAATCCCCATTTTTCACCCCAAACTCTCTGTGTGTTTTTCCCCAAATCCCCCGTGTTTTTCCCTAAAATCCCGATTTTTTTCCCCTAAAATCCCGATTTTTTTGCCCTAAAATCTCTTTTCCTTCCCCAAATCCCCATTTCCCGTAACCAGTTTGATTTTTTACCAAAATCCCCATTTGATTTTTACCAAAATCCCCATTTTATTTTTTACCAAAATCCCCATTTGATTTTTACCGAAATCCTCATTTGATTTTTACCAAAATCCCCATTTGACTTTTACCAAAATCCCCATTTGATTTTTACCAAAATCCCCATTTTTCACCCCAAACTCTGATTTTTTTCCCCAAATCCCCTGTGGTTTTCCCTAAAATCCCGATTTTTTTTCCCCTAAAATCCCGATTTTTTTGCCCTAAAATCTCTTTTCCTTCCCCAAATCCCCATTTCCCGTAACCAGTTTGATTTTTACCGAAATCCCCATTTGATTTTTACCAAAATCCCCATTTGATTTTTACCAAAATCCCCATTTGATTTTTTACCAAAATCCCCATTTGATTTTTATCAAAATCCCCATTTGATTTTTTACCAAAATCCCCATTTTTCACCCCAAACTCTCTGTGTGTTTTTCCCCAAATCCCCCGTGTTTTTCCCTAAAATCCCGATTTTTTTCCCCTAAAATCCCGATTTTTTTGCCCTAAAATCTCTTTTCCTTCCCCAAATCCCCATTTCCCGTAACCAGTTTGATTTTTACCAAAATCCCCATTTGATTTTTACCAAAATCCCCATTTGATTTTTTACCAAAATCCCCATTTGATTTTTACCGAAATCCTCATTTGATTTTTACCAAAATCCCCGTTTGATTTTTTACCAAAATCCCCATTTGATTTTTTACCAAAATCCCCATTTGATTTTTACCAAAATCCCCATTTGATTTTTTACCAAAATCCCCATTTTTCACCCCAAACTCTCTGTGTGTTTTTCCCCAAATCCCCCGTGTTTTTCCCTAAAATCCCGATTTTTTTCCCCTAAATCCCGATTTTTTTTGCCCTGAAATCCCGATTTTTTTTTGCCCTAAGATCTCTTTTCTTTCCCCAAATTCCCATTTCCCCTGAGCAGTTTTATTTTTACCAAAATCCCCATTTCATTTTTACCAAAATCCCTATTTGATTTTTTACCAAAATCCCCATTTTTCACCCCAAACTCTGTGTGTTTTTCCCCAAATCCCCCGTGTTTTTCCCTAAAATCCCGATTTTTTTCCCCTAAATCCCGATTTTTTTTGCCCTGAAATCCCGATTTTTTTTTGCCCTAAGATCTCTTTTCTTTCCCCAAATTCCCATTTCCCCTGAGCAGTTTTATTTTTACCAAAATCCCCATTTCATTTTTACCAAAATCCCTATTTGATTTTTTACCAAAATCCCCATTTTTCACCCCAAACTCTGTGTGTTTTTCCCCAAATCCCCCGTGTTTTTCCCTAAAATCCCGATTTTTTTCCCCTAAAATCCCGATTTTTTTGCCCTAAAATCTCTTTTCCTTCCCCAAATCCCCATTTCCCGTAACCAGTTTGATTTTTACCAAAATCCCCATTTGATTTTTACCGAAATCCCCATTTTATTTTTTACCAAAATCCCTATTTGATTTTTTACCAAAATCCCCATTTTTCACCCCAAACTCTGTGTGTTTTTCCCCAAATCCCCCGTGTTTTTCCCTAAAATCCCGATTTTTTTCCCCTAAAATCCCGATTTTTTTGCCCTAAAATCTCTTTTCCTTCCCCAAATCCCCATTTCCCGTAACCAGTTTGATTTTTACCAAAATCCCCATTTGATTTTTACCGAAATCCCCATTTTATTTTTTACCAAAATCCCCATTTGATTTTTACCAAAATCCCCATTTGATTTTTTACCAAAATCCCCATTTTTCACCCCAAACTCTCTGTGTGTTTTTCCCCAAATCCCCTGTGTTTTTCCCTAAAATCCCGATTTTTTTGCCCTAAAATCCCGATTTTTTCCCCTAAATCCCGATTTTTTTTCCCCTAAAATCCCGATTTTTTTGCCCTAAAATCTCTTTTCCTTCCCCAAATCCCCATTTCCCGTAACCAGTTTGATTTTTACCGAAATCCCCGTTTGATTTTTACCGAAATCGCCGTTTTTGCCCCCGAACGCGCAGGGCCGCGCAAGGCGCGCGAGGTCTATCGGCACTTCGGGAAGGCGCCGGGCACCCCCCACAGCCACACCAAGTGAGCCGGGGGGGGAAATGCCCCGATTGGGGCAAAATTGGGGCAATTTGGGCAATTTGGGGACGTTGGGGCAGATTTTGGGGCAGTTTGGGGCTATTTTGGGGCAGATTTTGGGGTTTTTTGGGGCAGATTTGGGGACAGTTGGGGCAGATTTGGGGCATTTTGGGGCTGGTTTGGGGCAGTTTTGGGGGATTTTGGGGCTGGTTTGGGGCATTTTGGGGCACATTTTGGGGTTTTTTAGGGCAGATTTGGGGCAGTTTTGGGGCAGTTTCGGAGGATTTTTAGGGCAGATTTGGAGACAGTTGGGGCAGATTTTGGGGGATTTTGGAGCATTTTGGGGTTTTTTAGGGCAGATTTGGGGACAGTTGGGGCAGATTTTGGGCGAATTTGGGGCATTTTGGGGCAGTTTTGGAGGTTTTTAGGGCAGATTTTGGGGGATTTGGGGATATTTTGGGGTTTTTTAGGGCAGATTTGGAGACAGTTGGGACAGATTTTAGGGGATATTTTGGGGGTATTTTGGGGGTTTTTAGGGCAGATTTGGAGACAGTTGGGGCAGATTTTGGGGGATTTTGGAGCATTTTGGGTTTTTTAGGGCAGATTTGGGGACAGTTGGGGCAGATTTTGGGCGAATTTGGGGCACTTTTGAGGCATTTTGGGGCTGATTTGGGGCATTTTGGGGCACAGTTTGGAGGATTTTGGGGCAGTTTTGGGGCATTTTGGGGGTTTTTTAGGGCAGATTTGGGGACAGTTGGGGCAGATTTTGGGGGATATTTTGGGCGAATTTGGGGCAGTTTAGGGGGATTTTTAGGGCAGATTTTGGGGCAGTTTTGGGGGATTTTGGGGATTTTTAGGGCAGATTTGGAGACAGTTGGGGCAGATTTTGGGCAACTTTGGGGCAGTTTTGGGGGTTTTTTAGGGCAGATTTGGGGACAGTTGGGGCAGATTTTGGGCGAATTTGGGGCAGATTTTGGGGCAGTTTTGAGGAATTTTTAGGGCAGATTTGGGGACAGTTGGGGCAGATTTTGGGGCTGGTTTGGGGCATTTTGGGGCACAGTTTGGAGGATTTTGGGGCAGTTTTGGGGGATTTTGGGGGTTTTTTAGGGCAGATTTGGGGACAGTTGGGGCAGATTTGGGACTTTGGCTGGGAGGGTTTGGGGCATTTTGGGGGGAAATTGGGGATTTTCGGGGGTTGGATTTTTTAAGGGATTTTGGGGGTTTGGGACAGAATTTTTGGGGATGTTTTGGGGTGTGGGATGGGGATTTTGGGGGGACATTTTGGGGTTATTTTGGGGTTATTTTCATGTGTTTTGGGGTAATTTTGGGGGGATATTTGGGGTGTGGGCTGAGATATTTTGGGTTATATTTGGGGACATTTTGGGTTTGTTTTGGGGTAATTTTGGGGAATATTTTGTCGTATTTTTGGGGAATATTTTGGCGTATTTTTGGGATATTTGGGGTTATTTTTGGGGACATTTTGGGTTTATTTTGGGGTACATTTGGGTGACATTTTGGGTGTGTCTTGGGGTATTTTTGGGCGACATTTTGGGTTTATTTTAGGGGATGTTTTGGAGTTATTTTGGGGGATATTTGGGTTATTTTGGGATATTTTTGAGGGACATTCTGGGGTATTTTGGGCTACATTTGGGTGACATTTTGGGGGTTATTCTGGGGGTATTTTTGGGGACATTTCGGGTTTATTTTGGGGAATATTTGGGTTATTTGGGGGTATTTTTGGGGACCATTTTGGGTTTATTTTGGGGTATTTTTGGGGGTCACTTTGTGGTATTTTGGGGATTTTCGGGAGTGTTTTGGGGGGATATTTTGGGGAATATTTGGGTTAGTTTGGGGGTTATTTGAGGGTATTTTTGGGGACCATTTTGGGTTTTTTTTGGGGGTCACTTTGTGGTATTTTGGGGATATTTGGGAGTGTTTGGGGGAGATATTTTGGGGTATATTTGGGGGGCTTTTTGGGGTATTTTGGGGAAATATTTAGTGTGTGGGCTGGGGTATTTCTGGGGAGATTTTGGGTTTGTTTCAGTGTATATTTGGGCTACATTTTGGGTTTATTTTGGGGTACGTTTGAGGGACATTCTGGGGTATTTTTGGGGACATTTTGGGGAATATTTGGGTTAGTTTGGGGGTTATTTGGGGGTATTTTTGGGGAGATTTTGGGTTTGTTTTGGTGTGTATTTGGGCTGCATTTTGGGTTTATTTTGGGGTACGTTTGAGTGACATTTTAGGGGGTATTTGGGGGATATTTTGGGTGCATTTTGGGCTGATTTTGTCCCATTTTTTGAGTCGCTCACCCCCATTTTCTCTCTCGCCAGGCCCTACGTGCGCTCCAAGGGCCCCAAGTTCGAGCGCGCCCGAGGCCGCCGCGCCAGCCGGGGCTACAAGAACTGAGCCCCCTCCCCAAATAAACGGGGCAGGGGCGGCCCCCGCCCCAAAAACCAAACCCCCGTGTCTGCGTGTGATAAAATGCAAAAAAAAAACTGAGAAAAAAGCTGAAATGGCCCCAAAAATAACCCCCAAAAAACCCAAAATTGCCCTAAAAATCAAACCCCTGTGTGTGATGGGATGGGAAAAAAAAACGGAGAAAAAAGTTGAAATAGCCCCAAAAATAACCCCCAAAAAACCCAAAATTGCCCTGTGTCTGTGTGTGATGGGATGGGGGAAAAAACGGAGAAAAAAGCTGAAAATGCCCCAAAAATACCCGAGAAAAACCCCGAAAACAGCCCTGAGAAAACCCCAAACCTGCCCCAAAAATACCCGAGAAAAACCCCCCAAAACTGCGCCAAAAAATCCCCAGAAAAACCCTAAAAATACCCCCCAAAAAACCAGAAAAACCCCAAAAACAGCCCTGAGAAATATCCCAAACCTGCCCAGAAAAACCCAAAAACCACCCCAAAAAAGAGGAAAAAAAAACAAAAAAAAAAAAACCCGAGACAAACCCCGAAGAACCCCCGAGAAAAACCCCGAAATGGCCCCAAAAACTCCGGAAACTCCCCCTCACAAAAAAAAACAAAAAAACCCTGAAACGCCCCCCAAAAAAATCTTGTGGAAAACCCCAAAAAACACTCCAAGAAAAACCCTAAAACTGTTCCAAAAAACCCTCAAACCGCCCCAAAAAAACGCGAGAAAAATCCCAAAAATGCCCCCAAAAAATCCTGAGAAAATCCCAAAAATACCCCAGGGAAAACCTTAAAAATACCCCAAAAAGGTCCCCAAGAAAAACCCCAAAAATACCCCAAAAAACTGAAAAAAAACCCCAAACCTGAGAAAAACCCCAAAAATGCCCTGAAAAAATCCTTTTCTTCCGTGAAAATTCCCCTTTTTTCTCTTTAAAAATCCCTTTTTTCTCCAAAACCTTTTTTTTTCCATAAAAATCTCCTTTTTTAATCCACAAAAAAAATCCCATTCTTTCCCCAAAACCCTCATTTTTTCCCCTAAAAAACCCCTTTTTTCTCCCAAACCTCCAATATTTTCCCTTCTAAAAACACTTTTTTCCCCAAAACCCCCTTTTTTTCCCCACTGAAAATCCTTTTCCCAAAACCCTCCTTTTTCCCCCTCTAAAAACCATTTTTTTCTCAAAAAATTTTTTTACCCTTTCAAAAACTTTTCTTCCCCAAAACCCCCCATTTTTTTTCCCAAAACCTCATTTTTTCCCCTCAAAAATATCAATTTATTTCCCTAAAAAAAACTCCTTTTTATTCCTCTAAACCCGCTTTTTTTTAAAAAAAAAAAAAAATAAAAATCTTTTTTTTCCCCTCAAAAAAAAATTCCTTTTTTATCCCAAAACCTCCATTTTCCCCCCAAACCGACACCACATTTTGGGGGGGATTCTCTTTATTTCCCCTCCCTCCCGCCCCTCCCGCCTTTCTGGATTTTGGGGGATTTTGGTTTTTTTGGTTTTTTCTTTTTTTATTTTGGGGATTTTGGGGGGATTTTCTTTATTTTGGATTTTTTGGGGGTTTTTTGGTGTTTTTGGTTTCACTTTTTGGGCTCGTACTGGATCAGGCGCATGATGGCGTCGTTCTTCATCACGCCCTCGATGAACTCGGCCTCGGCGATCTTGTCTGGGGCGGAAAACCGAGATTTTGGTTAAAAACGGCGATTTTGGGTTAAAAAGGGCAAAAATGGGGATTTTTGGGGGTTCAAACCCGAAGATTTTGGGTTAAAACGGGCAAAAATGGGGATTTTTGGGGGTTCAAACCCGAAGATTTTGTGTTAAAAACTGGGTGTGTTGGGTTAAAAACCCGAAGATTTTGGGTTAAAAAGGGCAAAAATGGGAATTTTGGGGGTTCAAACCCGAAGATTTTGGGTTAAAAAGGGCAAAAATGGGGATTTTTGGTGTTCAAACCCGAAGATTTTGGGTTAAAAAAGGCAAAAATGGGGATTTTTGGTGTTCAAACCCGAAGATTTTGGGTTAAAAAGGGCAAAAATGGGGATTTTTGGGGGTTCAAACCTGAAGATTTTGGGTTTAAAAGGGCAAAAATGGGGATTTTGGGGGTTCAAACCCGAAGATTTTGGGTTTAAAAGGGCAAAAATGGGGATTTTTTGGTGTTCAAAGCTGAAGATTTTGTGTTAAAAAAGGCAAAAATGGGGATTTTTTGGTGTTAAAACCCGAAGATTATGGGTTAAAAAGGGCAAAAATGGGGATTTTTGGGGGTTCAAACCCGAAGATTTTGGGTTAAAAAGGCAAAAATGGGGATTTTTGGTGTTCAAACCCGAAGATTTTGGGTTAAAAAGGGCAAAAATGGGGATTTTTGGGGGTTCAAACCCGAAGATTTTGGGTTAAAAACTGGGTGTGTTGGGTTAAAAACTGGCGATTTTGGGTTTGGGCTGAAAAAGGCAGATTTTGGGTCAAAAGGGGCCAAAAAATGGGGATTTTGGGGTTAAAAATGCTGATTTTGGGGTTAAAACCGGCGATTTGGGGTTAAAACCCGGCAAATCTGGGTTTGAAAATGGCAGGTTTGGGTTTGGGGTGAAAAATGGCGATTTTGGGTCAGGAGGGGCAAAAAAAGGGGATTTTGGGTTGGGGCGGAAAACGGGGATTTGGGGTTTGGGGAGGGGGTTCCAAAATTCAGGATTTTGGGATCGGGGTGATTTTGGGTTTTCCACGGGGGTTTCAATGCGATTTTTTCCAGGGAGGTTTTGGGGAATTTTTGGGGTGATTTTAGTGGGTTTTGGGGGCATTTTTGGGGTGGTTTTGGGGGGATTTTTGGGACGGTTTTGGGTTTTTTAGGTGGGATTTTTGGGGTGATTTTGCTGGGTTTTTGCAGGGATTTTTGGGGTGATTTTTGGGGTGATTTTGGGGGTTTTTTTGGGTGGGATTTTGGGGTGATTTTGGGTGGGTTTTGGGGAGGTTTTGGGGTGATTTTGGGTTTTTTTTTGGGTGGGATTTTGGGGTGATTTTGGGTGGGTTTTGGGGTGATTTTGGGGTTTTTTTGGGGAGGTTTTTTGGGGTGATTTTGGGTGTTTTTTTTGCCAGGATTTTTTGGGTGATTTTGGGTGGTTTTTGGGGTGATTTTGGGTGGTTTTTGAGGAGGTTTTTGGGGTGATTTTGGGTGGTTTTTTGCCGGGATTTTTGGGGTGATTTGGGGTTGTTTTTTGCCAGGATTTTTGGGGTTATTTTAGTGGTTTTTGGGGGGGATTTTTTGAGGGGATTTTTGGGGTTATTTTGGTGGGTTTTGGGCGGGATTTTTGGGGTGATTTGGGGTTGTTTTTTGCCGGGATTTTTGGGGTTATTTTTGTGGTTTTTGGGGGGGGATTTTTTGAGCAGATTTTTGGGGTTATTTTGGTGGGTTTTGGGCGGGATTTTTGGGGTGATTTGGGGTGATTTTTGGCCGGGATTTTTTGGGGTGATTTGGGGTGGTTTTTTGGAGGGTATTTTTGGGGTGATTTGGGGTGGTTTTGGGTGCGCACCGTTCTCGCCCTTTTTGAAGTAGGCCCAGAGTTTGTCCGCGCGTTTCTGGGGGTTGTTCTCGTCCTCGGGCAGCAGCTTCTGCTCCTCGGCCGGGATCATCTTGAAAATGGCCTGGGGAGCCCAAAATGCACCCCAAAAATGTCAGCGACCCCCAAATCCATCAGGGACCCCGAAACCCCAAAAATGATACCCCCAAAAATGGCGTGGGGAGCCCAAAGTGCACCCCAAAAATGTCAGCGACCCCGGAAATGGAACCCCAAATCCATCAGGGACCCCGAAACCCCAAAAACGATACCCCCAAAAATGGCCTGGGGAGCCCAAAAACAGCATCCAAAAATCCATCAGGGACCCCAAAAACAGAACCCAAAACTGACAGGGACACCGAAAATGGCCTGGGGAGCCAAAATAGAACCCCAAAACTGTCAGGGACAACGAAACCCCAAAAACGGCGCCCCAAAACTGTCAGGGACCCTGAAATCCATCGGGGACCCCAAAATCAGTCTGGGGACACCAAAAATGGCTCTTGGGACCCCAAAACGACTCCGAGAACCCCACAATCGATCTGGGGACCCCAAAACCCATCGGAGACCGCCGAGGGCCCCGAAACGGCACCGGGGACCCCAAAACAGCTCTGGGGACCCCAAAATTCGTCTGAGGACCGCAAAAACAACACCAGGGACCCCAAAAACCCTCAGGGACCCCAAGAATGGCACCGGGGACCCCAAAAACGGCTCTGGAGACCCCAAAATCGATCTGAGGGCCCCAACCCGGCCCCGCTCAGCCGTGGGGGAGGGGCCTGACCCTGCCGCTGCCCCTCCCCCACCCCGATCCGTTTATGGCGCCCCTCCCCCCCCCCCCCCCCCCCCCCCCCGGTGTTTTTTCCATCCAGGACCGAAAATCCGGGATCAGGGAGGGGGGGGAGGGGCAAAGCCAATTAGCGCCCCTCCCCCACCCCGCGGTAATTGGGGACACGGGGGGGGGGAGGGGAGGGGGGGGATGGGCAGGGTCGGAGCCCGTCCTCCGAAGGGAATTCCCGAGTTCAAAATTCCTCTGGGATGAGGCGATCCCAAAATATCCCCAAAATGTCCCCCAAATATCTCCAAAATATCCCCAAAATATCTCCAAAATATCCCCAAAATATCTCCAAAATATCCCCAAAATGTCCCCCAAATATCTCCAAAATGTCCCCCAAATATCTCCAAAATATCCCCAAAATGTCCCCCAAATATCCCCCAAATATCCCCAAAATACCAAATCCCAAACCTCAAATCCTGAATTTCCTCTCAGGATGAGCCAATCCCATCCCCAACCCCAAATCTGCCGTTTCCGACCCCAAACCCGTGTTCTCCTCACCGTGATGATCTCCAGCACCTCGTTCTTGCTGACCTCGCCGTTCCTGCATCCCAACCCCCAAATCTCAGATTTCCAAACCCCAAATCTCAGATTTTTGACCCCAAATATCACCATGATGATGTCCAGCTGACCACGGCGTTCCCCAAACCCCAAATCTGCCGTTTCTCACCCCAAACCCTGGATGTTCTCACCGTGATGATCCCCAGCACCTCGCCCTTGCTGACCTCGCCGTTCCTGCATCCCAACCCCCAAATCTCAGATTTCCAAACCCCAAATCTCTGATTTTTGACCCCAAATGTCACCGTGATGATCTCCAGCACCTCGCTCTTGCTGACCGCGGCGTTCCCCAAACCCCAAATCTGCCGTTTCTGACCCCAAACCGCGGACGTTCTCCTGACCGTGATGATCTCCAGCACCTCGTTCTTGCTGACCTCGCCGTTCCCCAAACCCCAAATCTGCCGATTCCGACCCCAAACCGCGGACGTTCTCCTCACCGTGATGATCTCCAGCACCTCGTTCTTGCTGACTTCGCCGTTCCTGCATCCCAACCCCCAAATCTCAGATTTCCAAACCCCAAATCTCAGATTTTTGAACCCAAATGTCACCGTGATGATGTCCAGCTGACCACGGCGTTCCCCAAACCCCAAATCTGCCGTTTCTGACCCCAAACCGCGGACGTTCTCCTCACCGTGATGATCTCCAGCACCTCGTTCTTGCTGACCTCACCATTCCTGCATCCCAAACCCCAAATCTCAGATTTCCAAACCCCAAATCTCAGATTTTTGAACCCAAATGTCACCGTGATGATCTCCAGCACCTCGTTCTTGCTGACCACGGCGTTCCCCAAACCCCAAATCTGCCGTTTCTGACCCCAAACCGCAGACGTTCTCCTCACCGTGATGTCCAGCACCTCGCCCTTGCTGACCATGGCGTTCCCCAAACCCCAAATCTGCCGTTTCTGACCCCAAACCGCGGATGTTCTCCTCACCGTGATGATCTCCAGCACTTTGCCCTTGCTGACCACGGGGTTCCCCAAACCCCAAATCTGCCGTTTCCGACCCCAAACCGCGGACGTTCTCCTGACCGTGATGATCTCCAGCACCTCGTTCTTGCTGACCTCACCATTCCTGCATCCCAAACCCCAAATCTCAGATTTCCAAACCCCAAATCTGCCGTTTCCGACCCCAAACCGCGGACGTTCTCCTCACCGTGATGATCTCCAGCACCTCGTTCTTGCTGACCTCGCCGTTCCTGTCCACGTCGAAGAGCGAGAAGGCCCACTCGAGCTTCAGGTGGGTTTTGCCCGAGGAGGTCAGGTGCAGGGCGATGATGTACTCCCTGAAGTCCAGCGTGCCGTCGTCGTTGGTGTCGAAGCTGCGGAAGACGTGGCGCGCGTAGCCCTGCGGGTCCGAGTTGGGGAAGAAGGTGCCGTAGATCTTCTCGAACTCCGAGCGGCTGATGCGCCCGTCGGGGCACTGCCGCTGGAAGCTCTCGTACCTGAGCGGGCAGACGGAAAAAATTATTGTTGGCGTTATTGCTATTGATTTTGTTATTATTAATTTCATTGTTATAAATTTTATGCTATTATTTCTATTTTTATTTTTATTTTATTTTTATTTTTATTTTATTTTTATTTTTATTTTATTTTTATTTTTTTTATTTTTATTTTTATTTTATTTTTATTTTTTTTATTTTTATTTTTATTTCCTATTTTTATTTTTATTTTATTTTTATTTTTATTAATTTTATTATGTTATTATTACTAATGATTATTTATTATTATCATCGTCATCATCATTACCATGATCATCATCATTATCATTACCATTACCATTACCATTATCATTATATACGTATATAAATTATATACATATTTCTAAATAAATACATATATGTATATAAAGACATATATGTAAATGTGTATAAATACATATATCAAATTTATATTTATATTTATATTTATATTTATATTTATATTTATATTTATATTTATATTTATATTTATATTTATATTTATATTTACATTTATATTTATATTTATAATGTCTATTTTATATGTTATACTGTATTATTATTCTATAGTATATTACATTATATTGCATTGCACCCAAACTGAATCTTCCAAGCACTCACTGCCCAGTTATTATTATTACTATTATTATTATCATTATTGTCATTATTATCATTATTGTCATTATTATAATTGGTTTTATTTTATTTATTTATATACATTTATATAATTCATTACACTGTATTATTTATACTATTATAGTATTTATTATACTATATCACTTTATTATACTGTATTATTCTATATCCTACATAATACTATACTATATACTCTATTACACTGTACTATATTATGCTATACTTTATTATTTTATTATGTTACATTTATACCCTATTATTCTACACTTTATTACTTTATGTTACATTTATACCCTATTATTCTATACTTTATTATGTTACATTTATACCGTATTATTCTACACTTTATTACTTTATTATGTTACATTTATACCGTATTATTCTATACTTTATTACTTTATGTTACATTATTTAATATACCACATTATACAATACTATATTACTTTATTACTCTATACTGTATTAGTTTATTATATATTATTCTACATTATATTACTTGATTATACTATACTACATTATTCTATACTTTATTACTTTACTATGTTACATTTATACCGTATTATTCTACACTTTATTACTTTGTTACATTTATACCGTATTATTCTACACATTTTTACTTTATTATGTTACATTTATACCGTATTATTCTATACTTTTTTACTTTATTATGTTACATTTATACCGTATTATTCTACGCTTTATTACTTTATTATGTTACATTTATACCCTATTATTCTATACTTTATTATGTTACATTTATACCGTATTATTCTACACTTTATTACTTTACTATGTTACATTTATACCGTATTATTCTACACTTTATTACTTTATTATGTTACATTTATACCGTATTATTCTATACTTTATTACTTTATGTTACATTATTTAATATACCACATTATACAATACTATATTACTTTATTACTCTATACTGTATTAGTTTATTATATATTATTCTACATTATATTACCTGATTATACTATACTACATTATTCTATACTTTATTACTTTATTGTTACATTATTCTATATATTACATTATATTATATTACTATATTACACTCTATTATACTATATTATATTATATTATATTATTCTATTCTGTATTACTGTATTACACTATATTATTCTATATACTGTATTATATTAAATTATTCTATATACTGTATTATACTATATTACTTTATTATATTATTCTATACTGTAGAATAATTCCCAATGAGGGGCGAGAAATGCAGATTAGGTCATCTCATCATCAAGGTGATTAATTACCTTTTATTATTATTATTTAATATAGATTTACATAAGTTATTTTACTACATTATTTTATGCTATATTACCTTATTGTACTATTTTATTATACTATACTGTTTTGTTCTATATTATATTATACTATATTATTCTGTACTATATTACTTTTTTATAGTGTAGTATTCTAGACTACATACTTTATATACTTTATTATAACGTCATATTCTATATACAATATTACTTTATTAATTCTATATACCATATTATACCATATTTATATTATATTATATTATATTATATTATATTATATTATATTATATTATATTATATATTACATTACATTATATTATATTGTATTATATATTATATTATATTATATTATATTATATTATATTATATTATATTATATTTTATTTTATTATATTATATTATATTACATTACATTACATTACATTACATTATATTATATTATATATTACATTATATTATGTTATATTATATTATATTATATTATATTATATTATATTATATTACATTTTATTATATTACATTTTATTACATTACATTTTATTACATTATATTACATTATATTATATTATATTATATTACATTACATTACATTACATTACATTACATTACATTACATTACATTATATTATATTATATTATATTATATTATATTATATTATATTACATCTGAACTGGACCTGCCAAGTGCTCATCTCTGCTCGCAACTGCACAGGGTTAAGGCTAATTAATTACCTACCTAATTACTTTATTTCACCATATTTTTATTATACTATCATATATTTATATAGTTATGTATTTATGTATTTATATATTTATGTATTTATATATTTTATATTATCCTGCAATTATTTTATTAGACTATATTATTCCATCCCATATCGCGCTGCATTACATTTAAACGGAACCCCCACAGCACAACCCCTACAAAATCCAAAATAATCCCTAAAAAAACCCCAAAAAACCTCAAAAAAATCAAAATAAAAACAAAAAAAAACCCCCAAAAAAACAAAAAAAAAAACCCAATTAACCCCTAAATCACCCCAAAAGCCCCGAAATGACCCAAAACTCCCCAAATTTGTAATTTCCCGCGTACCAGCGGCAGAGCTCCTCCTCGGAGTAGCGCGTGCTCGTCTTGAGGTCCTCGAGCACCTCCTTGGACAGAGCCCCGCTCTTGGCGTTGCCCATGGCGGGACCCGAGGAGGAGGAGGAGGAGGAGGAGGAGGAGGAGGAAGAGCCTGGGGGGGGAGAGAGAGAGAGAGAAAATGGGGTGAGAGGAGGAAGGTTTGGGGCCTGAAATTTGGGGGGAAAAAAGAAGAGTTTGGGTACCGAAATTTGGGGGAAAAAATTAAGGTTCTGGGTCCTGAAATAATGACAATGACGAGGAGGAGGAGGAGGAGGAGGAGGAGGAGGAGGAGGAGGAGGAGGAGGAGGAAGAGCCTGGGGGGGGAGAGAGAGAGAGAGAAAATGGGGTGAGAGGAGGAAGGTTTGGGGCCTGAAATTTGGGGGGAAAAAGGGAATTTTTGGGTCCTAAAATGTGGGGGAAAAGAAGGGTTCTGTGACCTGAAATAATGAGGAGGAGGAGGAGGAGGAGGAGGAGGAAGAGCTTGGGGGAGAGAGAGAAAAAATGGGGTGAGAGGGGCGAGGTTTGGGTGCCGGAATTTGGGGGGAAAAATGAAAGTTCCGGGTCCCAAAACGAGGAGCAAAGAGAGGAAGGTTCTGGGTCCTGGGATTTGGAGGAGGAGGAAGGTTCTGGGAACCGAAATTTGGGGGAAAATTAAAGTTCAGGATCACAAAATAAGGAGGGAGAAGAAGGTTCTGGATGAGGAAACGAGGATGAGGAAGGTCCTGGGTCCTGGAATGAGGAGGAAGAGTAAAGTTCTGGGTTCTGGAATGGGGGGATAAAGGAAGGTTCTGGATCTCAGAGTGAGGAGGAAGAGGAGGAAGGCTCTGGGTGCTGGAATGAGGAGGAAGAGGAAGGTCTGGGATCCCAGGAGGAGGAGGAGGAAGAGGAAGGTCCTGTGACTCCAATAAACGAGGACAAGGAAGGTTCCGGTAAACGAGGATGAGGAAGGTCCTGGCCCCCCAGAATGAGGCAGAGGAGGAAGATCGCGGCCGGCCGAAGGCGAGGCTGAATTAAATCTCACGCCCGAGCAACGAGGATGAGGATGAGGAAGGTCCTGAACCCCCCAAAAACGAGGAAGAGGAGGAGGGGGAAGATCCCAAACCCCCGGAACCGAGGGCGAGGAAGATCCCGGACGCGGCGATGAGGCCGAAGGCCCCCAAAAGGAGACAGGGAAGGTTCCGGAAGGAGACGAAGAAAATTCCAGAGATGGGAATGGCGAGGATGATGAGGAGGGGGATGAAGGCTCCCCCGGAGGGTCCTTACTGGAAGGTTCCGGAGCCGAGGGTGAGGAGGGTGAGGATGAGGAGGGTGACGAAGGCTCCTCTGCGGTCCCGGCCCCGCTCCCGCCTTTATCAGGGGGGATTTGGGGGGGATTTGGGGGGGGGAGGGGATGAAGGTGATCCCGGCTTAAGGGGGGGGGAGAGGGGAGGGCACGTGGGGTGGGGGAGGGGCAGCAGCGCCCAACCCCCCCCCCCACACACACACACCAGGGAACCCCAAAAAATGGCACAAATTGAACCTAAAATGGCCCCAAATTAACCCCAAACCTCCCCAAATAAACCCCGCCAAAAATGCCCCAAATTAACCCAGAAATTCACCAGAACCCCCAGGAACGCCCCAAATCAACCCCGCAAAAATCTCCCGAATGAACTCCACCAAAAATGCCCCAAACGAACCCCAAAATGCCCCAAAATAACCCCACAAAAATCTCCCAAATGAACTCCACCAAAAATGCCCCAAACGAACCCCAAAATGCCCCAAAATAACCCCACAAAAATCTCCCAAATGAACTCCACCAAAAATGCCCCAAACGAACCCCAAAATGCCCCAAAATAACCCCACAAAAATGCCCCAAATTAACCCCAAAATCGCCCAAATGAACCCCACAAAAAAATCTCCCAAATTAACCCCAAAATGCCCCCAAATAAACCTCATAAAAAATGCCCCAAACGAACCCCAAAATGCCCCAAATTAACCCCACAAAAATGCCCCAAATCAACCCCAAAATCGCCCAAATGAACCCCACAAAAAAAATCTCCCAAATTAACCCCAAAATGCCCCAAATTAACCCCACAAAAATGCCCCAAATTAACCCCAAATTCCCTCTTCCCCTCCCCACCCAGAAATTCCCAAAATTAACCCCAAACCTCCCCTGGAGCCCCAAAAAATCCCTCAGATCATCCCCAAAATTCTCGTCCCCCATGACCCCCCCCCCAAAAAAATCTTCCCAAATTAACCCCAAAATCCCCCTGCCCCCCTCCCCAAAATCCCCCAAATTAACCTCTCAATTCCCCAAATTAACCCCAAAATTCCCCAAATTAACCCCAAATTCCCCAAATTCACCCCAAAATCCCCCAAATTCACCCAAATTCCCCAAATTCACCCCAAAATTCCCCAAATTCACCCCAAACCCCCCAAATTCACCCCAAAATCCCCAAATTCACCCCAAACCCCCCAAATTCACCCCAAAATCCCCAAATTCACCCCAAATCCCCAAATTAACCTCAAAATTCCCCAAATTAACCCCAAAATCCCCCAAATTCACCCAAATTCCCCAAATTAACCCCAAATTCCCCAAATTAACCCCAAATTCCCCAAATTCACCCCAAAATTCCCAAATTCACCCCAAACCCCCCAAATTCACCCCAAAATCCCCCAAATTAACCTCAAAATTACCCAAATTAACCCCAAATTCCCCAAATTAACCTCAAAATTCCCCAAATTAACCCCAAATCCCCCAAATTAACCCCAAAATCCCCCAAATTCACCCAAATTCCCCAAATTAACCCCAAAATCCCCCTCCCACCTCCCCAAAATCCCCCAAATTAACCTCAAAAACCCCCAAATTAACCCCAAATTCCCCAAATTAACCTCAAAATTCCTCAAATTAACCCCAAAATCCCCCTCTCCCCCTCCCCAAAATCCCCCAAATTAACCCCAAATCCCCAAATTAACCCCAAAATCCCCCAGACTAACCCCAAAATTCCCAAATTAACCCCAAAATTCCCAAATTAACCCCAAATTCCCCAAATTCACCCCAAAATTCCCCAAATTCACCCCAAATCCCCCAAATTAACCCCAAAATCCCCCAAATTCACCCAAATTCCCCAAATTAACCCCAAAATCCCCCAAATTAACCTCAAAAACCCCCAAATTAACCCCAAATTCCCCAAATTAACCTCAAAATTCCTCAAATTAACCCCAAAATCCCCCTCCCCCCCCTCCCCAAAATCCCCCAAATTAACCCCAAATCCCCAAATTAACCCCAAAATCCCCCAAACTAACCCCAAAAATTCCCAAATTCACCCCAAATTCCCCAAATTCACCCCAAACCCCCCAAATTCACCCCAAACCCCCCCCGTGTTCCGCCCCTCCCCCCCCGCACGTGCCTCCCCTCCCCCCCCCGGGGGCGGCAGATGGCGCTGGGGGAGGGGAGGGGGGGGGGGGCTCATTAAAGCCTCATTAACGTCGGGGTTAATTAATCACGGGGGGGGGGAGGGGAGCTTGTGTAAGGGAGGGGGAGGGGCGGGGAGGGAGCCGGGGGGGAGGGGAGGGGAAGGAGGGGGGGGATGGGAGGGGACGGGGGGTGGGCACAGGTGTGCCCAGGTGTGCCCAGGCAGGGCCCGGGACCGCCCAGGTGTGCCCAGGTGTGCCGAGGTGAATTCTGGGACTGCCCAGGTGTGCCCAGGTGTGCCCAGGTAACGCCTGGGACTGCCCAGGTGTGCCCAGACGTGCCGAGGTGAATTCTGGGACTGCCCAGGTGTGCCCAGGTAGGGCCTGGCACTGCCCAGGTGTGCCCAGGTGTGCCGAGGTGAATTCTGGGACTGCCCAGGTGTGCCCAGACGTGCCGAGGTGAATTCTGGGACTGCCCAGGTGTGCCCAGGTAACGCCTGGCACTGCCCAGGTGTGCCCAGGTGAGCTCTGACCGTGCCCAGGTGAGCTCAGGTTTGCCCAGGTGTGCCCAGGTAGGGCCTGGCACTGCCCAGGTGTGCCCAGATGTGCCGAGGTGAATTCTGGGACTGCCCAGGTGTGCCCAGATGTGCCCAGGTGAATTCTGGGACTGCCCAGGTGTGCCCAGGTCCTTTCCAGCTGTGGCCAGGTGAGCTCTGGGACTGCCCAGGTGTGCCCAAGTGCATCTCCAGGTGCCCCAGGTGTGCCCAGGATGCACAGGTAGGGGCCTGGGTGGCTCCAGGTGTGCCCCAGGTGTGCCCAGATGTGTCCAGGTGAGCTCTGACCACACTCAGGTGTGCCCAGGATGTCCCCAGGTGTGCCCAGGTGTGCCCAGGTGTGTCCAGGTCCATCCCCAGGTGCACCCAGGTGAAATCTGGGACAGCCCAGGTGTGCCCAGGGTGGGTCCAGGGTGTGCCCAGGTGAATTCTGGGACTGTCCAGGTGTGCCCAGGTGAGCTCACGGTGGGCCCAGCTGTGCCCAGAGTGTGCCAGGTGTGGCCAGGATGGCTTCTGGTGTGCCCAGGTGAGCTCCAGGTGGGTCCAGGTGTGTCCAGGTGAGCTCTGGTGTGCCCAGGTGTGCCCAGGTGAATTCTGGGACTGCCCAGGTGTGCCCAGGGTGGGTTCAGGTGTGCCCAGGTGAGCTCTGACCACCGCCAGGCGCCCCCAGATCCATGCCCAGGTGTGCCCAGGTGTGCCCAGGTGTGCCCAGGTGTGCCCGTTGTAATCAATGGAAGAACAGAAGTGCGATAATTAACGTGCGCCGTTGTGGCCAGTGCGCATGCGCGCGGCCGATCCCGGAAGGCGGCGCGGAGCGATCCCGCTGGGATGGGGGGGGGGGGGCGGCAACCGCGCATGCGCGGGCAGCGTGAGGGGGAGCCAACATGGCGGCGGCGGCGGCTGCGGGGACGGGATCGGGACACGGGGCTGCGGAACGGGAACCGGGGCTGTGAGGGGATCGGGAACGGGGAGTGCGGGGACGGTGCCGGGGCTGCAGAAACGGGAACCGGGGCTGTGAGGGGATCGGGAACGGGGAGTGCGGGGACGGTGCCGGGGCTGCAGAAACGGGAACCGGGGCTGTGAGGGGATCGGGAACGGGGAGTGCGGGGACGGTGCCGGGGCCGCAGAAACGGGAACTGGGGCTGCGGCTGCGCTCGCGGAAGGGAGCGGGAAAGCGGCCACGGGCGGCGGCGGCGGTGGGAGATGATGCCGGGGGCCGGCGGGAGGAGCGGGAGATGATGCCGGGGGCCGGCGGGAGGAGCGGGAGGAGCGGGAGATGGTGCCGGGGCCGGCGGGAGCAGCGGCGGCCATGTCGGTTGTGGCAGGCGGGGCGGGGCTGGGAGCGGCCGCTGGGGGCGCTCGAGGCGCGGCGGGGGCGGCACCGCGGGCCCGGGAATGCGGGGACGGAGCGGCCGAGCGGGGAGCGGGGAGCGGCAGCCACGGCCCGGCGGGAGGGACAAAAGAGAGCTCCATGAAAACCGCGTCTGTCCCGAAAGGCTCTACAGGGCAGCCGCGCTTTATGGCAGCCGCGCTTTACGACGCTTTACGACAGCTGCACCATAGGACGCCATTTACGACACTAGCGCTTTGCGGCAGTATTTACGACAGTCGCGCTTTACGGCTGGTTTTTACGACAGCCGCGCTTTACAGCACGCTTTACGACAGTCACGCTTTACTGCGCTATTTACGACAGTCGCGCTTTACGGCAGTATTTGTGACACTCGCGCTTGACGATACCTTTTACGACAGTCGTGCTTTACGGCAGCATTTGTGACAGTCGCGCATTCCGATACCTGTTACGACAGTCGCGCTGTACGGCAGTATTTACGACAGTCGCGCTTTTAACGGCCGTCTTTACGACAGTCGCGCTTTATGGCACCTTTTCCCCAGTCGCGGTTTACGGCATTTCCTTTTATGGAACATTTACGGCGCTTCCCTTTACGGCACTTTACGGTTTTTATTTTTCTTTTATTTTTAATGAATTTAAAAAAAAAAAAAATTTAAGTTACTTTTTGTTTGATTTTTAAAAATTTATATTTTCTTTACTGTATATATTAAAACCTGGAACCTCGAGGGAAATCAGGAAAATTAAGAGTGAAAATTGAAATTTATCCCGAATTTTGCCCAAAATTCGCCCAATTTTCCCCTAAAATCTGCTGAAGTTTGCCCCAGAATCACTCCAGGTACAATGAGGGACCGGGAGGTGACAGGTGTGCCCAGGTACGGCCTGGGACTACCCAGGTGTGCCCAGGTGAGCTCTGACCATGCCCGGGTGAGCTCAGGTGCATCCAGGTGTGCCCAGGTACGGCCTGGGACTACCCAGGTGTGCCCAGGTAGGGCCTGGGACTACCCAGGTGTGCCCAGGTGAGCTCTGACCATGCCCGGGTGAGCTCAGGTGCATCCAGGTGTGCCCAGGTACGGCCTGGGACTACCCAGGTGTGCCCAGGTAGGGCCTGGGACTACCCAGGTGTGCCCAGGTGAGCTCTGACCATGCCCGGGTGAGCTCAGGTGCGTCCAGGTGTGCCCAGGTAAGGCCTGGCTGTGTCCAGGTGAATTCTGGGACTGCCCAGGTGTGCCCAAGGTGGGTCCAGGTGCGCCCAGGGTGGCTCCAGGTGTGCCCAGGGTGGGTCCAGGTGTCCCCAGATCTATCCCCAGGTGCCCCCAGGTGTGCCCAGGTGAGCTCTGACCACCCCCACATGTGCCCAGGGTGTGCTCAGGTGTGTCCAGGTAAGGCCTGGCTGTGCCCAGGTGCTCCCAGGTGTGCCCAGGTAGGACCAGGTGAGCTCTGGGTGTGCCCAGGTGAGCCCAGGTCCATGCCCAGGTCCTTTCTGGGTGTGCCCAGGTGAGCTCAGGTGGATCCAGGTGAGCCCAGGTAAGGACTGGGTGTGCCCAGGTCCTTTCCAGGTGCCCTCAGGTGAATTCTGGGACAGCCCAGGTGTGCCCAGGTAGGTCCAGGTGAGCCCAGGTGTGCCCAGGTCCATCCCCAGATGTGCCCCGCTGAGCTCTGGCCGTGCCCAGGTGTGCCCAGGTGTGCTCTGGTGAGCCCAGGTAAGGCCTAGGTGTGCCCAGGTCCATCCCCAGGTGTACCCAGGTGTGCCCAGGTAATGCCTGGGACTGGCCAGGTGAGGTCTGACCATGCTCAGGTGTACCCAGGATGTGCCAAGGGTGGGTTCAGGTGTGTCCAGGTCCCATCCAGGTGTGATGTGGCCATGCCCAGGTGTGCCCAGGTCCCATCCAGGTGTGCCCAGGTGTGATCTGTCCATGCCCAGCTGTGCCCAGGTGAGCTGTGACCACCCCCAGGTGTGCAGAGGTGCCCCCAGATCCATCCCCAGGTGTGCCCAGGTGTGATGTGGCCATGCCCAGGTGTGCCCAGGTACCCCCAGGTGTGCCCAGGTGCCCCCAGGTGTGCCCAGGTGTGATGTGGCCATGCCCAGGTGTGCCCAGGTGTGATGTGGCCATGCCCAGGTGTGCCCAGGTATGCCCCCAGGTGTGCCCAGGTGTGATGTGGCCATGCCCAGGTGTGCCCAGGTGTGCCCCCAGGTGTGCCCAGGTGTTATGTGGCCATGCCCAGGTGTGCCCAGGTGTTATGTGGCCATGCCCAGGTGTGCCCAGGTGTGCCCAGGTGCCCCCAGGTGTGCCCAGGTGTGATGTGGCCATGCCCAGGTGTGCCCAGGTGTTATGTGGCCATGCCCAGGTGTGCCCAGGTGTTATGTGGCCATGCCCAGGTGTGCCCAGGTGTGCCCAGGTGTGCCCCCAGGTGTGCCCAGGTGCCCCCGTCACTCACACCAGCTCTGTTACAAAACCAAGCCTTTAATGGGAATTTTCTGGGGAATTTTGGGGCGTTTTTGGGGGCGTTTTTCACCTTTTTGGGGCTTTCCCACATAACTTAAAATAACTTAAAGTGGGGGAGGGGTGGCCCTGCCCCGCCCCACCCCCAAAAGTCCCCTCCCGCACCCCTCAAAATGGGTCTGGGGGCTCTGGGGAACCCCAAAATGGGTCTGGGGGTGTCAAAGGGGTTTTGAGGCTCCCAAAATGGGTCTGGGGGTGGATTGGGACCCCAAAATGGGTCTGGGGGCAACGGGGGGGAGCTCTGGGCATCCCCAAAATGGGTCTGGGGGATGTTGGGGTTCCCAAAATGGGTCTGGGGGAGGTTGGGGTTCCCAAAATGGGTCTGGGGGATGTTGGGGTTCCCAAAATGGGTCTGGGGGAGGTTGGGGACCCCCAAAATGAGTCTGGGCAGGGGGGGGGTTGGGACTCTGGGACCCCCCCCTAAATTGAGTCTGGGGTCTCAGCCCCATCCCACATTAAATCTGGGACCCCCTAAATTGAGTCTGGGGTCTCTGCCCTCCCTCCCCAAATTAAATTTGGGACCCCCTGGGGGTCTGGGGTCTCTCAGGCCCCCTCAAATTCACTCTATGACTCCCCAAACTGGGTCTGGGACCCCCAAAATTGAGTCTGGGGTCTCCCCCCTCAAATAAAGCCTGGGAAGTCTCAGAGCCCCAAAATTAACTCTGGGGGTCTCTCCCCCTCCCCAAATTGAGCCTGGGACCCCCCAAACTGGGTCTGGGACCCCCTAAATTGAGCCTGGGACCCCCTGAATTGAGTCTGGGGTCTCTCCCCCCATCCCAAATTCAGTCTGGGGTCTCAGTTCCCCCATCCCAAATCGAGTCTGGGGTCTCTCCCCCATTCCCAAATTAAATCTAGGACCCCCTAGAGAACCCCCCAAACTGGGTCTGGGACCCCCAAAATTGAGCCTGGGACCCCCCTGAATTGAGTCTGGGGTCTCTCGGCCCATCCCAAATCGAGTCTGGGGTCTCAGTTCCCCCATCCCAAATTGAGTCTGGGGTCTCTCCCCCCATCCAAATTTCAGTCTGGGGTCTCTCCCCCATTCCCAAATCGAGTCTGGGGTCTCTGCCCCCATCCCAAATTCAGTCTGGGGTCTCAGTTCCCCCATCCCAAATCGAGTCTGGGGTCTCTCCCCCCATCCCAAATTCAGTCTGGGGTCTCAGTTCCCCCATCCCAAATTGAGTCTGGGGTCTCTCCCCCCATCCAAATTTCAGTCTGGGGTCTCAGTTCCCCCATCCCAAATTGAGTCTGGGGTCTCTCCCCCCATCCCAAATCAAGTCTGGGGTCTCTCCCCCCATCCCAAATTCAGTCTGGGGTCTCAGTTCCCCCATCCCAAATTGAGTCTGGGGTCTCTCCCCCCATCCCAAATCAAGTCTGGGGTCTCTCCCCCCATCCCAAATCGAGTCTGGGGTGCCTCCCCCATTCCCAAATTAAATCTAGGACCCCCTAGAGAACCCCCCAAACTGGGTCTGGGACCCCCAAAATTGAGCCCGAGACCCCCCTGAATTGAGTCTGGGGTCTCTCGGCCCCGTCCCCAATTGGGTCTGGGGTCCGCGCGGCGCTCAGAGCCGGCGCAGGGCGCGTTTCTTGTCCCCCTTTTTCTTGGGGGGCGCCTTCCTGTCCCCCGCGTGCTTCTTGGGCACGGGGCCGTCGGGGGGGCCGGGGGCGGCGCCCGAGGGCCCCGGGGGGGGGTCCCCGCGGTTTGGGGAGGGGTCTCCGGGCGGGGGTCCCCGCGCGTGGATGTCGGTGAGCAGCCGCGCGCGGGCGGCGAAGCGCTCAAAGTCCTCGAGGAGCAGCCGCGCCGCCTCCTCGTTCAGCGCCGACTCGGGGTTGGGCTGGATCAGCAGGCATTTGATGGTCTGGGGGCGGCGAGAAATTGGGGAGGGGGCGTCAGGACCCCCGCCCCAAAAAACTGCCCCAATTTCCCCAAAAAATTCATCGTTTTTTGGACCAAAATGGCCCAAATTTAAGGTTTTTCCCACCAGAATGGTTGGGCTGGATCAGCAGGCATTTGATGGTCTGGGGGCGGGGAGAAATTGGGGAGGGGGCGTCAGGACCCCCACCCCAAAAAAAACTGCCTCAATTCCTGCTCTTTTCCCCAAAAAATTAGTCGTTTTTTGGACCAAAATGACCCAAATTTAAGGTTTTTCCCACCAGAATAGCTGGGCTGGATCAGACGCATTTGATGGTCTGGGGGCGGGGAGAAATTGGGGAGGGGGCGTCAGGACCCCCACCCCAAACACCTGCACCAATTCCTGCTCTTTTCCCCAAAAAATTCGTCTTTTTTTGGACCAAAATGGCCCAAATTTAAGAATGGCTGGGTTGGGCTGGATCAGACGCATTTGATGGTCTGGGGGCAGCGAGAAATTGGGGAGGGGGCGTCAGGACCCCCACCCCAAAAAACTGCCTCAATTCCTGCTCTTTTTCCCAAAAAATTCGTCTTTTTTTGGACCAAAATGGCCCAAATTTAAGGTTTTTCCCACCAGAATGGTTGGGCTGGATCAGCCACATTTGATGGTCTGGGGGCGGCGAGAAATTGGGGAGGGGGCGTCAGGACCCCCGCCCCAAAAAACTGCCTTAAACCCGGCTGGTTCCCCTGAAAATCCGGCTTTTTTGACCCAAAATTGAGATTTTTCCACCCTGATTTAAGGCCCTGAATTATTTAGAACCACCTCAAAATCACCCCCAAACATTTCGGGGTGTCCAGGTGAAACCAACACCAAAAAAAGACCCAAATTTTGCTGTTTTCCTCTGAGTTTTGCCCCAAAATTGAAATTCTTCCACCCTAATTTATGCCCCTAAACGATTTAAAATCCCACCAAAAAATTTGGGGTGCTGGGGGAAGCCCCAAATTCCGCTGGTTTCTGGTGGTTTTTGCCCTAAAATAGCCCAAAATCTGCTGCAAAAACCCCAAAATGAGCCCCAAAGCCCCCAAAATGAGCCCCAATTTAACCCAATTTAACCCCAATTTAACCCAAATTTATCCCAATTTAACCCAATTTAACCCCAATTTAACCCAATTTAACCCAATTTACCCCAATTTAACCCCAATTTAACCCCAATTTAACCCAATTTTACCCCAAATTTAACCCAATTTAACCCCAATTTAACCCAATTTACCCCAATTTAACCCCAATTTACCCCAATTTAACCCAATTTTACCCCAATTTAACTCAATTTAACCCAATTTAACCCCAATTTAACCCAATTTATCCCAATTTAACCCCCCAAACCCCACTCCCAGTGCTCCCAGTCCGTTTTCCAGTCCCGTTTCAGCACGTTCACGCAGATTTACCCAATTTAACCCAAATTTAACCCAATTTAACCCAAATTTAACCCAATTTAACCCCAATTTAACCCAATTTTACCCCAAATTTAACCCAATTTAACCCCAATTTAACCCAATTTACCCCAATTTATCCCAATTTAACCCCAATTTATCCCAATTTAACCCCAATTTTACCCAATTTACCCCAATTTAACCCAATTTTACCCCAATTTAACTCAATTTAACCCAATTTAACCCAAATTAACCCCAATGTTACCCCAATTTAACCCCCCAAACCCCACTCCCAGTGCTCCCAGTCCGTTTTCCAGTCCCGTTTGAGCACGTTCACGCAGATTTACCCAATTTAACCCAAATTTACCCCAATTTACCCCAATTTAACCCAAATTTAACCCCAATTTTATCCCAATTTAACCCAATTTAACCCAAATTACCCCAATTTAACCCCAATTTAACCCCAATTTAACCCAATTTAACCCAATTTTACCCCAATTTTACCCCAATTTAACCCCAATTTAACCCAATTTAAACCAAATTTAATCCAATTTTACCCCAATTTACCCCAATTTTACCCCAAATTTAACCCAATTTAACCCCAATTTAACCCAATTTACCCCAATTTAACCCCAATTTACCCCAATTTAACCCAATTTTACCCCAATTTAACTCAATTTAACCCAATTTAACCCCAATTTAACCCAATTTATCCCAATTTAACCCCCCAAACCCCACTCCCAGTGCTCCCAGTCCGCTCTCCAGTCCCGTTTCAGCACGTTCACGCAGATTTACCCAATTTAACCCAAATTTAACCCCAATTTAACCCAATTTAACCCAAATTTAACCCCAATTTTATCCCAATTTAACCCAATTTAACCCAAATTACCCCAATTTAACCCCAATTTAACCCCAATTTTACCCAATTTAACCCCCCAAACCCCACTCCCAGTGCCCCCAGTCCAGACCAGCAGCACGTGGCGCAGCCCCAGCTCCGCTCTCCAGTCCCGTTTCAGCACGTTCACGCAGATTTACCCAATTTAACCCAAATTTAACCCAATTTAACCCAATTTAACCCCAATTTTACCCCAATTTAACCCCCCAAACCCCACTCCCAGTGCCCCCAGTCCGCTCTCCAGTCCCGTTTGAGCACGTTCACGCAGATTTACCCAATTTAACCCAAATTTAACCCCAATTTATCCCAATTTAACCCAAATTTAACCCCAATTTTATCCCAATTTAACCCAAATTACCCCAATTTAACCCCAATTTAACCCCAATTTAACCCAATTTAACCCAAATTACCCCAATTTAACCCCAATTTAACCCAAATTTAACCCAATTTTACCCAATTTAACCCAAATTAACCCAATTTTACCCCAATTTAACCCCCCAAACCCCACTCCCAGTGCCCCCAGTCCAGACCAGCAGCACGTGGCGCAGCCCCAGCTCCGCTCTCCAGTCCCGTTTGAGCACGTTCACGCAGATTTACCCAATTTATCCCAAATTTAACCCAATTTAACCCAATTTAACCCCAATTTAACCCAAATTTAACCCCCCAAACCCCACTCCCAGTGCCCCCAGTCCGCTCTCCAGGCCCGTTTGAGCACGTTCACGCAGATTTACCCAATTTAACCCAAATTTAACCCCAATTTAACCCAAATTTAACCCAATTTAACCCCAATTTAACCCAATTTTACCCCAAATTTAACCCAATTTAACCCCAATTTAACCCAATTTACCCCAATTTATCCCAATTTAACCCCAATTTATCCCAATTTAACCCCAATTTTACCCAATTTACCCCAATTTAACCCAATTTTACCCCAATTTAACTCAATTTAACCCAATTTAACCCAAATTAACCCAATTTTACCCCAATTTAACCCCCCAAACCCCACTCCCAGTGCTCCCAGTCCGTTTTCCAGTCCCGTTTCAGCACGTTCACGCAGATTTACCCAATTTAACCCAAATTTACCCCAATTTAACCCAAATTTAACCCCAATTTAACCCAAATTTACCCCAATTTAACCCCAATTTACCCCAATTTAACCCAAATTTAACCCCAATTTTATCCCAATTTAACCCAATTTAACCCAAATTTACCCCAATTTACCCCAATTTAACCCCAATTTAACCCCAATTTAACCCAATTTTACCCCAATTTTACCCCAATTTAACCCCAATTTAACCCAATTTAAACCAAATTTAATCCAATTTTACCCCAATTTACCCCAATTTAACCCAATTTAACCCCAATTTAACCCAATTTTACCCCAATTTAACTCAATTTACCCCAATTTACCCCAATTTTACCCAATTTTACCCCAATTTAACCCCCCAAACCCCACTCCCAGTGCCCCCAGTCCAGACCAGCAGCACGTGGCGCAGCCCCAGCTCCGCTCTCCAGTCCCGTTTCAGCACGTTCACGCAGATCTCCCCGCTGGGCCCCACGTTGGGGTGGAAGATTTTGGTCAGGAAGAATCCCTTGGGGGGAGCGGCCGGGAAATCCTTGCCCAGCACCAGCTTCATGCGGAACAGGCCCCCGGCGTAGGGGGTGCCCTCTGGAGACACAAAAACTGGGGGTTAGAGATGAAAAAATACCCTAAAAATACCCTAAAAACCCAAAAAATCTGCCCCAAAAACACCCACAGGCCCCCGGCGTAGGGGGTGCCCTCTGGAGACACAAAAATTGGGGGTTAGGGACCCCAAAATACCCTAAAAACCAGAAAAAATCTGCCCCAAAACCCCCACAGGCCCATGGCGTACGGGGTGTCCTCTGGAGACACAAAAATTGGAGGTTCACAGACCCTAAAATACCCTAAAAACCCAAAAATCTGCCCCAAAAACCCCACAGGCCCATGGCACATAGGGTGCCCTCTGGAGACACAAAAATTGGGGGTTAGGACCCTAAAATACCCTAAAAAACCCAAAAAATCTGCCCCAAAACCCCCACAGGCCCATGGTGTACGGGGTGTCCTCTGGAGACACAAAAATTGGGGGTTAGGGACCCCAAAATACCCTAAAAACCCAAAAAATATGCCCCCAAAACCCCTACAGGCCCCCAGCGTAGGGGGTGCCCTCTGGAATTACAAAAATTGGGGGTTAGAGATGAAAAAATACCCTAAAAATACCCTAAAACCCCAAAAAATCTGCCCCAAAAACCCCCACAAACCCTCTGTCTACGGGGTGCCCTCTGGAACACCAAAATCGGAGGGTTAGATATGGCAAAATATCCTAAAAACACCTAAAATCTGCCCCCAAAAGCCCCCATGTACAGAACCCCCAAAATTGGGGGTTAGGGACCCCAAAATACCCTAAAAAACCAAAAAAATCTGCCCCAAAACACCCCACAGATCCCGGGCGTACGGGGTGTCCTCTGGAATTACAAACACTGCGAGTCAGAGGCCCCAAAATATCCTAAAAATACCCTAAAAATAAAAAAAAAAAATCGGCCCCAAAAACCTCCATGTACAGGGAACCCAAAAATCGGGGGGTTAGGGACCCTAAATAACCACAAAAAAACAAAAAACCACTCCAAAACCCCCCGTGTACAGAACCCCAAAAATCAGAAAGTTACAGACCCCAAAATACCCTAAAAATCCCCAAAATCCATCCCCAAAAACCCCTGTGTATGGGGTGTTCCCTAAAATCACAAAATTAGCGGGGTTAGAGACCCTAAAATACCCTAAAAACCCTACAAAACCTACCCCAAAAATCGGGGGGTTAGGGACCCTAAATAATCACAAAAAACCAAAAAAACCCCCCATGTACAGAACCCCAAAAATCAGAAGGTTACAGACCCCAAAATACCCTAAAAACCCCAAAAATCTGCCCCAAAACCCCCCACAGGCCCCTGGCGTAGCGGGTGCCCTCTGGAACCCGAAAAAATTGGGGGATTAGAGATGGCAAAATACCCAAAAAACCCCAAAATCCATCCCCAAAAACCCCCGTGTATGGGGTGTTCCCTAAAATCACAAAATTAGGGGGGTTACAGACCCTAAAATACCCTAAAAACCCTATAAAACCTACCCCAAAACCCCCATAAATCTGCCCCAAAAACCCCCATGTATGGGGTGTTCCCTAAAAATCACAAAATTAGGGGGGTTGGAGACCCTAAAATACCCTAAAAACCCTATAAAACCTACCCCAAAAATCGGGGGGTTAGGGACCCCAAAATACCCCGAAAACCCCAAAAATCTGCCCCAAAATCCCCCAGGTGCCCCTGGTGTTTGGGGCGCCCTCTAAAAACACAAAAATTGGGAGTTAGAGACCCTAAAATACCCTAAAAACCCTATAAAACCTACCCCAAAACCCCCATGCACAGAACCCCAAAAATTGGGGGGTTAGGGACCCCAAAAACCCCGAAAATCTGCCCCAAAAACCCCCACGTGTCCCTGGTGTATGGGGCGCCCTCTGGAACCCGAAAAAATTGGGGGATTAGAGATGGCAAAATACCCAAAAAACCCCAAAAATCCATCCCCAAAAACCCCCGTGTATGGGGTGTTCCCTAAAATCACAAAATTAGGGGGGTTACAGACCCTAAAATACCCTAAAAACCCTACAAAACCTACCCCAAAAATCGGGGGGTTAGGGACCCTAAATAATCACAAAAAACCAAAAAAACCCCCCATGTACAGAACCCCAAAAATCAGAAAGTTACAGACCCCAAAATACCCTAAAAACCCCAAAAATCTGCCCCAAAACCCCCCACAGGCCCCTGGCGTAGCGGGTGCCCTCTGGAACCCGAAAAAATTGGGGGATTAGAGATGGCAAAATACCCTAAAAACCCCCAAAATCCATCCCCAAAAACCCCCGTGTATGGGGTGTTCCCTAAAATCACAAAATTAGGGGGGTTACAGACCCTAAAATACCCTAAAAACCCTATAAAACCTACCCCAAAAATCGGGGGGTTAGGGACCCCAAAATACCCCGAAAACCCCAAAAATCTGCCCCAAAATCCCCCAGGTGCCCCTGGTGTTTGGGGCGCCCTCTAAAAACACAAAAATTGGGAGTTAGAGACCCTAAAATACCCTAAAAACCCTATAAAACCTACCCCAAAACCCCCATGCACAGAACCCCAAAAATTGGGGGGTTAGGGACCCCAAAAACCCCGAAAATCTGCCCCAAAAACCCCCACGTGTCCCTGGTGTATGGGGCGCCCTCTGGAACCCGAAAAAATTGGGGGATTAGAGATGGCAAAATACCCAAAAAACCCCAAAAATCCATCCCCAAAAACCCCCGTGTATGGGGTGTTCCCTAAAATCACAAAATTAGGGGGGTTGGAGACCCTAAAATACCCTAAAAACCCTATAAAACCTACCCCAAAACCCCCATGCACAGAACCCCAAAAATCGGGGAGTTAGGGACCCCAAAATACCCCGAAAACCCCAAAAATCTGCCCCAAAATCCCCCAGGTGCCTCTGGTGTTTGGGGCGCCCTCTAAAAACACAAAAATTGGGAGTTAGAGACCCTAAAACACCTTAAAAACAAAAAAAAAAACACCCCAAAAATCCCCTGAGCATGGGGTGTCCTCTGTAAACCCCAAAACCGGAGAGTCAGAGATCCCAAAAACCCAGAAAAACACAAAAATCCACCCCAAAAATCTGGGATATTTTTGGGGTATATTTGGGGTCTCACCTGCAGCTCGGTGACGTCCCCTGGGGGTTCCCCAGGTTTCAGGGGCGGATTTTTGGGGTTCATGGGGATATTTTGGGGTATTTCTGGGATATTTGGGGTCCCCTTGGGTTCCCAGGTTTCCGGGGTGGATTTTTGGGGTTCATAGGAAGGGTTTGGGCATATTTTGGGTCACATTTGGGATATTTTGGGGTGCCACACCTGGCCCCTCGATGGCCACCTGCAGCTCGGTGACGTCCAGGGGTACCCCCAGGTTTCAGTGACAAATTTTTGGGGTTCAGAGGGATATTTTGGGGTACATTTGGGATATTTTGGGGTCTCTGTACCTGACCCCTCGATGGCCACCTGCAGCGTGGTGACGTTCAGGGGTACCCCCAGGATTCACTGATGGATTTTTGGGGTTCAGAGGGATATTTTGGGGTACATTTGGGATATTTTGGGGTGCCATACCTGGCCCCTCTATGGCCACCTGCAGCTCGGTGACGTCCCCTGGGGCTTCCCCAGGTTTCAGGGGCGGATTTTTGGGGTTCATGGGGATATTTTGGGGTACATTTGGGATGTTTTGGGGTGCCACACCTGACCCCTCGATGGCCACCTGCAGCGTGGTGACGTTCAGGGGCATCCCCAGGATTCACTGATGGATTTTTGGGGTTCAGAGGGATATTTTGGGGTACATTTGGGATGTTTTGGGGTGCCACACCTGGCCCCTCGATGGCCACCTGCAGCTCGGTGACGTCCCCTGGGGCTTCCCCAGGTTTCAGGGGCGGATTTTTGGGGTTCATGGGGATATTTTGGGGTACCTTTAGGATGTTTGGGGTCCCCTCGGGTTCCCAGGTTTCCGGGGTGGATTTTTGGGGTTCAGAGGGATATTTTGGGGTACATTTGGGATATTTTGGGGTGCCACACCCGGCCCCTCGATGGCCACCTGCAGCTCGGTGACGTCCCCTGGGGTTCAGGAGGATCCCCAGCGTTTGGGACCCCCAGATTTCACAGGGATATTTTTGGGGTTCAGAGGGATATTTTGGGGTACATTTGGGATGTTTTGGGGTGCCACACCTGGCCCCTCGATGGCCACCTGCAGCTCGGTGACGTCCAGGGGTATCCCCAGGTTTCAGTGACAAATTTTTGGGGTTCATGGGGAGAGTTTGGGGTACATTTGGGATATTTTGGGGTGCCACACCTGGCCCCTCGATGGCCACCTGCAGCTCGGTGACGTTCAGGGGTACCCCCAGGATTCACTGATGGATTTTTGGGGTTCATGGGGATATTTTGGGGTACATTTGGGATGTTTTGGGGTGCCACACCCGGCCCCTCGATGGCCACCTGCAGCTCGGTGACGTCCCCTGGGGTTCAGGAGGATCCCCAGCATTTGGGACCCCCGGATTTCACAGGGATATTTTTGGGGTTCAGAGGGATATTTTGGGGTACGTTTGGGATATTTTGGGGTGCCATACCTGGCCCCTCGATGGCCACCTGCAGGTCGGTGACGTCCTCGTCGTTGGGGAACACCTTGATGCCGTCGGGGGGGTCGGCGCTGAGCAGGGAAACCTCCCTGCAGAGCAGGCGCAGCGTCTGGGGGGGCAGGTTCTCTGCGTTCGGGGTCTGGGGGCAAAAACGGGGTCAGGGTACCCCAAAAATGGGTCTGGGGTACCCCAAAATGGGGGTCAGGGTACCCCAAACCCGGGGACACCTCCCTGCAGAGCAGGCGCAGCATCTGGGGGGCAAAAACGGGGTCAGGGTACCCCAACATGGGGCTCAGGGTACCCCAAAAATGGGGGTCAGGGTACCCCAAAATGGGGGTCAGGGTACCCCAAAAATGGGGCTCAGGGTACCCCAAAATGGGGGTCAGGGTACCCCAAAAATGGGGCTCAGGGTACCCCAAAATGGGGGTCAGGGTACCCCAAAAATGGGGCTCAGGGTACCCCAAAAATGAGGCTCAGGGTAGCCCAAAATGGGGGTCAGGGTACCCCAAAATGGGGCTCAGGGTACCCCAAAATGGGTCTGGAGTACCCCAAAAATGGGGCTCGGGGTACCCCAAAATGGGGCTCAGGGCACCCCAAAAATGGGGCTCAGGGTACCCCAAAATGGGTCTGGAGTACCCCAAAAATGGGGCTCGGGGTACCCCAAAATGGGTCTGGAGTACCCCAAAAATGGGGCTCAGGGTACCCCAAAATGGGTCTGGAGTACCCCAAAAATGGGGCTCAGGGTACCCCAAAATGGGTCTGGAGTACCCCAGAAATGGGGCTCAGGGTACCCCAAAAATGGGGCTCAGGGTACCCCAAAAATGGGGTTCAGGGTACCCCAAAAATGGGGCTCAGGGTACCCCAAAATGGGGTTCAGGGTACCCCAAAATGGGTCTGGGGTACCCAGAAATGGGGCTCAGGGTACCCCAAATTTGGGTCTGGGGTACCCAGAAATGGGGCTCAGGGTACCCCAAAAATGGGGCTCAGGGTACCCCAAAATGGGTCTCCGGGTACCCAAAAATGGGGCTCAGGGTACCCCAAAATGGGGTTCAGGGTACCCCAAAAATGGGGTTCAGGGTACCCCAAAAATGGGGCTCAGGGTACCCCAAATTTGGGTCTGGGGTACCCAGAAATGGGGCTCAGGGTACCCCAAAAATGGGGCTCAGGGTACCCCAAAATGGGGCTCAGGGTACCCCAAATGGGGCTCGGGGTACCCCAAACCCGGGTCTGGGGGGGCAGGTTCTCTGCATTGGGGGTCTGGGGGGGCAAAACGGGGGGGGGCCCAAAATCGGGGTGACCCCCGTTTTGCCCCCCCAGACCCCCAATGCAGAGAACAGCCAGCCCCGGGGCAAAAAAAGGCAAAATTGGGGGAGAAAATGAGAAAAACCGGCCTGAATATGAGAGGTTGGACCCATCTCTGAAATGGTTTAAATTAACTGGAATTGGTTAAAAAGGGAAAGGGAGCCCCAAAATCTGGGATTTACCCGGGGGGAACCCCAAAGTCACCCCCTCCCTATTTAGGGCAAGTACAAAGTGAAAAGTAACAAAATCGGGTGAAAACGGCCCAAAAATGAGAGGTTGGATCCATCCCTGAAGGAATTAAAACACCTAGAAATGGTTAAAAGTGAAAAGAGAGCCCCAAAATCTGGGAATTACCCACATTGGGTGTCCCCAAAATTGTCCCATCCTGATAAAAATCAAAGCAGGAAGAAAAAAGTACGAGAAATGGGGGCAAATGAGAAAAAATGGGTCAAAAATGAGAGACTGAATCTCCCTGAAAGGGTTAAATTACCTGGAATTGGTTAAAAACTAAAAAGGAGACCCAAAATCTGGGATTTACCCACATTGGGATCCCCTAAAATCGCTGCCTCTCCATAAAATCAAAGCAGGAAGTAAAAAGTGATAAAATGGGGTGAAAACGGCCCAAAAATGAGAGTTTAAACCCCCCTGAAATGTTAAAAGCAGCTGAAATAGGTTAAAATCACCTGGAGTGGGTTAAAAAGGAAAAGGGAGCCCCAAAATCTGGGATTTACCCACGGGAGGAGCCCCCCAAATCGCCCCCTCCCCATAAAACCAAAGCAGGAATGAAATTGGAGCCCCCCCCCCCCCCAAAAAAAGGGATTTAAAACTGCCCCAAAATGTTCAAATTCCCCTAAAACCCCCCAAAAGGGCTCAGGAGGGTCCTCCTGGAGTGATTTTGAGGGAAAAGCCCCGCAGGACCCCCAAATTTGGGGAATTTTCCCCCCTTTCCCTGACTCACCTGCCAGGCACCACCTCGGGCCTCCTGAGGGGAGAAAAATGCAAAAATTTGGGTAAAATTGGGGTGAAAAGGCCTCAAAAAGGCCCAAGTTCACCCTAAACTGCCCCAAAATCCTTCTGCAGCTCCCGGAACTCAAAGTGCCCCAAATCCCCCCAAAACTCCCCCAGATTTTCCCAGAATTCACCCAAAAACGACCCCAAAGCCTCCAAATTCCCTCAGGACCCTCCTGAATCCCTCAATTCCTCACACGAACCCCAAATCCCCTCAGGACGACCCAAATTCCTTCAAAACTCCATAAACTCCACCCAAATCCCCTCAGGACCCCCCCAAATCTCCTCAGGAACCCCCAAATCTCTTCAGAATTCCGCAGATCCCCTCAGAATCTCCCAAATTCCCTCAGGACCCCTCAAACCCCCTCAGATTCCCTCAGAGCTCCCAAAATTCCTCCCAAATCCCCTCAGGATTCCCCAAATCTCCTCAGGACCTCTCGAATCCAATCAGGATCCCCCAAATCCACTCAGAACTCCCCGAATCCCCTCAGATCCCCTCAAAGCTTCCGAAATTTCGCTCAAATTCCCTCTGGACCCCCTAAATCTCCTCAGGAGCCCCCAGATCTCCTCAGGATCTCCCAAACTCCCTCAGGACTCCCAAAATCCCCTCAGAACCCTCCGGGCCCGGCCCAGGGCTGGAACGGCCCGAACCCCCCCGGAGCAGGCCCGAAACGGCCTAACCCCACCCCGGAACTCCTAAATCCCCCTCAACCCCCACAAAAATCCAACCAGGGACCCCCAAACCCTCCCAGGACCCCTCAAACCGCCCCCCCGGGCCTCCCTCACCATGGCGCCGGGCTGGGCCCCGGCCTGTCCGGGCTGGTCCCGAGCAGGAAGCGGCTCCCTGGGGGTGTCCCGCGGGTCGTGCGGGGGTCCCCGCGGTGTGGAGGCGACCCTGGGGCGGGGGGAGGCCGGGGGTCGCCCCCTGTCCCCTCCCCCGGCAGCGCGGTCCCTCCTCCGGCGCCGCCGCCCGCCCGCCGCGCTGAGGGCTCCCCCCACCCGCGCCGCCGCCTTTATCACCTCGGCCGCGCACAGGTCCCGCCCACCGGCGCGGTGACCAATCAGCACAGCACCGGTAGAACAGTGGCCAATCAGCAGCGAGGGAAAGGGCGGGCTGTGGTAGCTGATTGGCGGGTTCGTGAGGGGAAGGGAGAAGGGGGCGGGGCCTCGGCGCGTTGTTTGCGCCGTAACGGTCGGCGGAAAGGGGCGGGGCCACCGGTTTGAACGGTAATGATTGGCGGACCCGCCGACCAATGAGAAAGGGGAAACCGTCAAAAATAACCGGGATAACCGGAAGGCGGGGAGCGTGTGGAGCGGCCAATCAGAGCGAGGGGTTTGCGTTATTGGCATGTGGAAAGGCCAATCGGAGCGCAGGCTTTGCGGGACGCCCAAAATTCCCCTCCAAGAACTCCCGCGAGAACCCAAAAAAATCCCAATCCCCCCGCAAAGCCCCCCCAGCCCCAAAATCGCCCGAATTGGCCCCAAATCGGAGGCGGGGGGGGGCAGGAAACGTCACTTTATTCCCCTCCCCCCCGCCCCTCCCCCACCCCGGGGAGGGGCTGGGCCCCGAGGGGGAGAGGGGCGGTGGGCGGGGCTCTAAGGCACGTGGGGTCACAGGGAGGTCACGGGGTCACGGAGGGGTCACGGCGGGGTCACGAAGGGTCCCCTCCCCCCGCTATGGCTTCGGTGCGGGCGTGACGTCATCGTGGAGGAGGGGCTTGTGTGTGTGACGTCATCGGCAGGTCCAGCCCACAGTGACATCATCGGGAGTAAGGGGCGGGGCCATGGCAGTGATCGCTGACGTCATCGTCGGGTGGCTCTGCCCCTTGTGGTGACGTCATGGTAGGGAGGGGGCGAGAAAAAAAAATCCACAGTGCTGACGTCATCAGGGCTGTGTGACGTCATCGGGCAGAGCTGTGACATCATCGGCTGCTCTGGTGGGGCGGGGAGGCTGTGACGTCATTGTCAGTGGGCGTGACATCATTTGTCAGGCTGCGACATCATCCTGGGATTGTGACATCATTGTTGAGTGTGTGATGTCATCAGCACCATGGGCGGGGCTGTGACATCACCAGCTGCCATGTTTGGGGGTGTGACATCATCGGCTGCACGGGCTGGGGGGCGGTGACGTCATCGCCAGGGCTGTGACGTCACCACAAGGCCACAGAAGGGGCTGTGACGTCATTTCTGGTGACGTCACCGCCACAACATGTCTCTGTTTGGGGCTGTGACATCATCACTGTGGCTGTGACGTCATCACCAGGGGATCCCCAAAATTCCGGGGGGGATGCCCCAAATTTTCAGGGATTTTCCCCAAATTCTCAGAAATTTCCCGATTCGGGGCCGTTTGTGGGGGTTCCCTCCCTCATTTCTGGGGTTTTTTCCCCATTTTCTGCCCCTTTTCCCCAAATTTTCAGTTTTTCCTCCCCCACCTCAATTTTAACCCTTTCGCGCCCAAATTTCCCCCCTGAAATTTTCCCCCTTTTTGGCCCAATTTCAACCCTTTCTCTCCCGATTTCTCCCTTTTTCCTCGGAATTTTCCCCATTTTTCCCCCCCCGATTTTAACCCTTTCGCTCCCAGCATTCCCCGACTTTCCCCCGACTTTCACCATTTCTCCCCAGTTTTCAACGTTTCACCCCAATTTTAACCCTTTCCTCCCCAGTTTTGCCTGTTTGCCCCTGATTTTTGAGCAATTTTCGTCATTTCCCACTCATTTTAACCCTTTCCCTGCATTTCGCCCCGATTTTGAAGCCGTTCCTCCCCGGTTCTCGCCGTTTTCCCCCAATTTTTGCCCGATTTTCCCCTCTTTTTTTTGCCCGATTCTCCCAATTTCTCCCCGATTTTTAACCCTTTCTCCCCCGATTTTCGTGCTTTTCCCTGTTTCCCCCCGATTTTTAACCCTTTCCTCCCCGATTTCCCCCATTTTGCCCCGATTTTTAACCCTTTGTCCCCCGACTTTTGCCCGATTTTCCCCATTTTTTGCCCGATTTTCCCCGTTTTTTCCCCGATTTTCCCCATTTTTTGCCCGATTTTCCCCGTTATTTGCCCGATTTCCCCCGTTTTTTGCCCGATTTTCCCCGTTTTTTCCCCGATTTTCCCCATTTTTTGCCCGATTTTCCCCGTTATTTGCCCGATTTTCCCCGTTTTTTGCCCGATTTTCCCCGTTATTTGCCCGATTTTCCCTGGTTTTTGCCCGATTTTCCCCGTTATTTGCCCGATTTTCCCCGTTTTTTGCCCGATTTTCCCCGTTTTTTGTCCGATTTTCCCCGTTTTTCCCCGTTTTTCCCGCCCCCCCGTGTCCCTCAGACGGTGACCTCGGTGCGGCTCCCGGTGCGCAGCCGGTGCGGGGGTCCCTGTGGGTTTGCCCGATTTTCCCCATTTTTTGCCCGATTTTCCCCGTTTTTTGTCCGATTTTCCCCGTTTTTCCCCGTTTTTCCCGCCCCCCCGTGCCCCTCAGACGGTGACCTCGGTGCGGCTCCCGGTGCGCAGCCGGTGCGGGGGTCCCGGCGGGGGCGCGGGGGGCGGTCCCGGGGGCGGCCCCCCCTGCGGCAGCAGCTGCAGCTCGGCCGTGCTCTGCCGCCGCGGCCCCGCCCCCGCCACGCCCCCGAACAGCGCGCGCCGCGGCCCCGCCCCTCCCCCCGCCCCTCCCCCTCCCTGCGGGGGCGGCGAGAACGGCGCCCCGCCCCCTCCCCCCGCCACGGCCCCGCCCCCTCCCCCTCCCCCTCCCCCCCCCCAGGCTGCTCTGCGAGGCCGCGTGCGAGAGCGGGGGGCGGTTCCGGGGGCGGTTCCTGGGCAGGGTCCCGCCCCCGGCCCCGCCCCAGGCCCCGCCCCCTCCCAGGAACTCCTGGGACAGAACGCGGCGGCCCCGCGGGGGGGGGAGGGGCAGCGTCCCGCGGGGGTGGGGGAGGGGCGGGGCCGCCCAGGGGGGGCCCCAGGGACCCCCGAAATCCTCCAGGTCACGGTCGGCTGTAACGGGGGGGGGGGAGAGAGAGAGACAGAAAGGGTTAATGAGGGGCGGAGGGGAGAGACAGAAAGGGTTAATGAGGGGCGGAGGGGAAGGGGTTAATGGGGGGAGCAGAAAGGGTTAATGAGGAAAGGGTTCATGGGAAAGGGTTAATGATGGGGGGAGGGGAAGGGGTTAATGAGGAAAGGGTTAATGAGGGGCGGAGGGGAAGGGGTTAATGGGGGGAGCAGAAAGGGTTAATGAGGAAAGGGTTCATGGGAAAGGGTTAATGAGGGGGAGCAGAAAGGGTTAATGGGGAAAGGGTTAATGGGGGAGGGGAGAGACAGAAAGGGTTAATGAGGGGCGGAGGGGAAGGGGTTAATGGGGGAGCAGAAAGGGTTAATGGGAAAGGGTTAATGACGGGGGGAGGGGAAGGGGTTAATGAGGGGGGAGCGGAAAGGGTTAATGAGGAAAGGGTTAATGGGGAAAGGGTTAATGGGGGAGGGGAGAGACAGAAAGGGTTAATGATGGGCGGAGGGGAAGGGGTTAATGAGGGGGAGCGGAAAGGGTTAATGGGAAAGGGTTAACGGGGGAGAGTGAGAGAGAAAGGGTTAATGAGGGGGAGGGGAGAGGAAAGGGTTAATGGGGGGAATGGGGAAAGGGTTAATGGGGGAGGGGACAGAAAGGGTTAATGATGGGGAGGGGAAAGGGTTAATGGGGAAAGGGTTAATAGGCAGTCCGGGGGGCTTGGGGCTCTTCCGGGGTGGTTTTTGAGGGTTTTGGGTGATTTTGGGGTATTTTAGGGCGATTTTTTGGGGTGGTTTTGGGCGGGTTTGGGGGTGTTTCGGGGGGGGCTTTTGGGGGGTTGGGTATTTTGGGGGGGTTTTGGGGCGATTTTAGGGGGATTTGGGGCTGATTTTGGGGCGGTTTCTGGGATTTGAGGGGCTTGGTGGGGACTTTAGGCGGCTCTTTGGGGTATTTTGGGGTCATTTGGGTCGGGGGTCTCACCCAGGCGCCGGAGGGAGGCCCAGCGGGGGGGGTTGGGGGATTTTGGGGCAGTTTTGGGGTATTTTGGGGCGGTTTTGGGGTATTTTGGGGCAGTTTTGGGGGATTTTGGGGCTGTTTTGGGGGATTTTGGGGCTGTTTTGGGGGTATTTTGGGGGTATTTTGGGGCGGTTTTTTCGGGATTTTTGGGGCGGTTTTTGAGGATTTGGGGTCATTTGGGTCGGGGGTCTCACCCAGGCGCCGCAGCGAGGCCCAGCGGGGGGGGTTGGGGTATTTTGGGGCTGTTTTGGGGTATTTGGGGGCTGTTTTGGGCGTATTTTGGGGCAGTTTTGGGGGATTTTGGGGCAGTTTTGGGGGTATTTTGGGGCTGTTTTGGGGGTAATTTGGGGCGGTTTTTTCGGGATTTTTGGGGCGGTTTTTGAGGATTTGGGGCCATTTGGGTCGGGGGTCTCACCCAGGCACCAGAGGGAGGCCCAGCGGGGGGGGTTGAGGTATTTTGGGGCAGTTTTGGGGGATTTTGGGGCGGGTTTGGGGTGGTTTTGGGGCAGTTTTGGGGTGGTTTTGGGGCATTTTTCGGGGGTATTTTGGGGCGGTTTTGGGGTGGTTTTGGGGCAGTTTTGGGGTATTTTGGGGCGGGTTTGGGGTATTTTGGGGCAGTTTCGGGGTATTTTGGGGCGGTTTTGGGGTATTTTGGGGCGGTTTTTGGGTGGTTTTGGGGCATTTTTCGGCGGTATTTTGGGGCGGTTTTAGGGGGTATTTTGGGGCGGTTTTTTCGGGATTTTTGGGGCGGTTTTTGGGTATTTTGGGGCAATTTGGGTCGGGGGTCTCACCCAGGCGCCGCAGCGAGGCCCAGCGCGCGCCGTCGGCCCGGGGGGGGCTCTCGTAGGGGGGGGGAGGGTGCGAGAGGTTGTGGAAGGAGCGGGAGCAGCTCAGGGGGGCGGGGGGGCGGCACCCGCCAGTCTGGAGAGACCCCCAGAAACCCCCCCAGAAAATGAAATTAACGGGGGAAAACAACTGGAGAAAAATCCCGAAGATTTACCCCAAACCCCCCCAAAAAATGAAATTAATGGGGGAAAAATAATGGAGAAAAAACCCAAAGATTTACCCCAAAAACCCCCAGAAACCCCCCCCAAAAAATAAAAATTAACTGGGAAAAAATAACGGAGAAAAATCCCAAAGATTTACCCCAAAAACCCCTCCAAAAATAAAATTAACGGAGAAAAAATAATGGAGAAAAAACCCAAAGATTTACCCCAAACCCCCTCCTGAGATCCTCTCCCAAAAATAAAATTTACAGGGAAAAAATAATGGAGAAAAAACCCAAAGATTTACCCCAAAAACCCGTCCAAAAATAAAATTAACGGGGAAAAATAATGGAGAAAAAACCCAAAGATTTACCCCAAAAACCCGTCCAAAAATAAAATTAACGGGGAAAAAAAAATGGAGAAAAAACCCAAAGATTTACCCCAAACCCCCTCCTGAGATCCTCTCCCAAAAATAAAATTTACAGGGAAAAAATAATGGAGAAAAAACCCAAAGATTTACCCCAAAAACCCCCAGAAACCCCCCCAAAAAATAAAAATTAACTGGGAAAAAATAATGGAGAAAAATACCAAAGATCCTTCCCCAAAAAAATCAGAGGGACCCCAAAATTTCCCCCCTAAAATATCTCAAAACCCCCGGAAAAAAATCCAAATTTTCCCTCCCCCCAAAAAAACCCAAAAATCCCCCAAAAATCGCCACTAAACCCCCTTAAAGTTCCCCCAAAAACCCCAAAAAATCTCGCACAAAAACCCCTCAAAAAAATCCACATTAAAAAAAAAACCCCAAATCTCCTCCCTAAAATTAAAAATACAAATCCCCCAAATCTCCTCTCCCCAAAAAACCCAAAATCCCCAAAAATGGCACCTAAACCCCACGAGACCGCCCCAAAAAAACCAAAAAAACCCCAAGAAAACCTCCCCAAAAATCCAAATAAAACCCCAAATATCCACGCCCAAAAAACTCCAAAATCTTCCCCCCCCAAAAAAAACCCGAATGCCCCAAATCTCCCCCCAAAAAAACCCAAAAAAAAACCCCAAGAAAACCTCCCCAAAAATCCAAATAAAACCCCAAAAAACCCCAAATATCCACGCCCAAAAAACTCCAAAATCTTCCCCCCAAAAAAACCCGAATGCCCCAAATCTCCCCCCCAAAAAAACCCAAAAAAATCCAAAAAAACCACCCCAAAAATCCAAATAAAACCCCAAAAATCCCCAAATCTCCCCCCAAAAAACTCCAAAATCTTCCCCAAAAAAAAACCCGAATGCCCCAAATCTCCCCCCAAAAAAACCCCAAGAAAACCTCCCCAAAAATCCAAATAAAACCCCAAAAACCCCAAATCTCCCCCCAAAAAAACCCAAAAAAACCCCAAGAAAACCTCCCCAAAAATCCAAATAAAACCCCAAAAAACCCCAAATCTCCCCAAAAAAAACCCAAAAAAAACCCAAGGAAACCTCCCCAAAAATCCAAATAAAACCCCAAAAAACCCCAAATATCCACGCCCAAAAAACTCCAAAATCTTCCCCCCAAAAAAACCCGAATGCTCCAAATCTCCCCCCCAAAAAACCCAAAAAAACCCCAAGAAAACCTCCCCAAAAATCCAAATAAATCCCAAAAAAACCCCAAATCTCCCCCCAGAAAAAACAAAAAAACCCCAAGAAAACCTCCCCAAAAATCCAAATAAAACCCCAAAAACCCCAAATCTCCCCCCAAAAAACCCAAAAAAAACCCCAAGAAAACCTCCCCAAAAATCCAAATGAAACCCCAAAAAACCCCAAATCTGCCCCCAAAAAAAACCCAAAAAAACCCCAAGAAAACCACCCCAAAAATCCAAATAAAACCCCAAAAAACCCCAAATATCCACGCCCAAAAAACTCCAAAATCTTCCCCAAAAAAAAACCCCGAATGCTCCAAATCTCCCCCCCAAAAAACCCAAAAAACCCCCAAGAAAACCTCCCCAAAAATCCAAATAAAACCCCAAAAAACCCCAAAAAAAACCCCAAAAAAACCCCAAGAAAACCTCCCCAAAAATCCAAATAAAACCCCAAAAAACCCCAAATATCCACGCCCAAAAAACTCCAAAATCTTCCCCCCAAAAAAACCCGAATGCCCCAAATCTCCCCCCCAAAAAAACCCAAAAAAACCCAAAAAAACCACCCCAAAAATCCAAATAAAACCCCAAAAAAACCCAAAAAAAAACCCCAAGAAAACCTCCCCAAAAATCCAAATAAAACCCCAAAAAACCCCAAATCTCCCCCCAAAAAAACCCAAAAAAACCGCAAATCCCCTAAAAAAACCCCCCCAAAAGACCCTCAAAAAATCAAAAATTCCCCAAATCTTCCCAAAAAAACCCAAAATCGCCCAAATTTCCCCAAAATCGCCCAAATTTGCCCCAAATCTCACCCAGGGTGGCCCCGCGGTGCTCGGGGGTCCCGAAGCCCAGGTGGGCGTAGCCGCTCTCTGGAAATGAGGGGAGGGGCTCATTAGCATCTCATTTGCATAAATGCCGCCCTCGAGACCCCTCCCCAAATCCCCGGGACCCCCCCAAAAACACAAAACGCCCCTGAGACCCCTCCCCAAAATCCCCCCAAAAACCATTCGGAGACCCCCAAAATCCCTTCAGGACCCCCCAGAAACCACAAATACCTTTGGGACCCCTCCCCAAATCCCCCCGGGACCCCCAAATCCTCCCCAGGACCCCCCAAATCCCCCCGGGACCCCCAAATCTTCCCCAGGACCCCCAAATACCTTTGGGACCCCTCCCCAAATCCCCCCGGGACCCCCAAATCCTCCCCAGGACCCCCCAAATCCCCCCGGGACCCCCGCAAATCCCCCCGAAATCCCCTCAGGACCCCTCCCCAAATCCCCCTGGGACCCCCAAATCCTCCCCAGGACCCCCCGAAATCCCCCCGGGACCCCGCAAATCCCCCCGAAATCCCCTTAGGACCCCCACAAATCCCCCCCAGACCACCCCAGGACCCCCAAACCCTCCCCCAAATCCCCCCAGAACCCCCCAAATTCCCCCCAAGATCCCCCCAAATCCCCCCCAAACCGCCCCGGGACCCCCAAATTCCACCAGATTCCCCCCAGGACCCCCCCCAAATTCCCCCCGGGACCCCCCAAATCCCCCCCAAATCCTCCCCAGACCCCCCGGGACCCTCCAAATCCTCCCCAGACCCCCCAAATCCTCCAAGGACCCCCCAAAATCCCCCCCGAATTTCGTCCCCCGCACTTGCCGGGCCCGTAGAGGTTTTTGGGGGGCCGGGGGGGTCCCGAGTCGGGGGGAGGGGGCGCCCCCAGGACCCCCCCGCAGCTGCTGCGGCGCTCGGGCCGCGCCCCTCCCCCCCCCCGCCTGGTGCCGCAGCGCGTCCACGAGAGCCCTGGGGACATTGGGGACATTGGGGACATTGGGGACATTGGGGACATTGGGGACATTTGGGGGGTTGGGGGGGTTGGGGACATTGGGGACATTGGGGACATTGGGGACATTGTGGGGATTGGGGACATTGGGGACATTGGGGACATTGGGGGGATTGGGGACATTGGGGACATTGGGGACATTGGGGGGATTGGGGGACATTGGGGACATTGGGGACATTGGGGACATTGGGGACATTTGGGGGGGTTGGGGACATTGGGGACATTTGGGGAGGTTGGGGGATTGGGGGAGTTGGGGGGGATTGGGGGCATTGGGGACATTGGGGACATTGGGGGACACTGGGGACATTGGGGACATTGGGGACATTGGGGACATTGGGGACATTTGGGGGGTTGGGGGGGTTGGGGACATTGGGGACATTGGGGACATTGGGGACATTGGGGACATTTGGGGGGATTGGGGGGAGTTGGGGGAGTTGGGGGGGATTGGGGGCATTGGGGACATTTGGGGACATTTGGGGACAGTGGGGACATTGGGGACATTGGGGACATTGGGGGGATTGGGGACATTGGGGACATTGGGGACATTTGGGGGGGTTGGGGGACATTGGGGACATTTGGGGACATTGGGGGGTTGGGGGACATTGGGGGGGGTTGGGGGGGTTGGGGGACATTGGGGACATTTGGGGGGATTGGGGGACATTTGGGGGATTGGGGGACATTGGGGGCGTTGGGGGATTGGGGGAGTTGAGGGGGATTGAGGGACATTGGGGACATTTGGGGACATTGGGGACATTTGGGGGGATTGGGGGACATTTGGGGACATTGGGGGGTTGGGGGGATTGGGGGACATTGGGGACATTTTGGGACAGTGGGGACATTGGGGGAGCCCCCTGCCCCCCCCAAACCCAGCCAGGTCACCGTCCCTGTCCCCGTGTCCCCTCCCCATGTCCCCATCGCTGTCCCCATCCCCGTGTCCCCGTGTCCCTGTCCTGGTGTCCCTGTGTCCCTGTCCCTTGTCCCCCTCCCTGTCCTTGTGTTCCCCTCCTGGTCCCCATGTCCCTGTCCCTTGTCCCCACCCTTGTGTCCCCATGTCCCGGTCACTGTCACGGTCACTGTCCCCATGTCCCTGTCCCTTGTCCCCATCCCTGTCCCCATGTCCCGGTCACTGTCACGGTCACTGTCCCAATGTCCTTGTCCTGGTCACTGTGTCCCTGTCCCCATGTCCCTGTCCCTTGTCCCCACCCTTGTGTCCCCATGTCCCGGTCACTGTCACGGTCACTGTCCCCATGTCCCTGTCCCCATGTCCCTGTCCCTTGTCCCCACCCTTGTGTCCCCATGTCCCGGTCACTGTCACGGTCACTGTCCCCATGTCCCTGTCCCCATGTCCCTGTCCCTTGTCCCCACCCTTGTGTCCCCATGTCCCGGTCACTGTGCCCATGTCCCTGTCCTGGTCACTGTGTCCCCATCCTGTCCCCATGTCCCTGTCCCTTGTCCCCACCCTTGTGTCCCCATGTCCCGGTCACTGTCACGGTCACTGTCCCCATGTCCCTGTCCTGGTCACTGTGTCCCTGTCCCCATGTCCCCAATATCCCCCAACCCCCGAGCCCCCTCCTCACCCGGATCTGTCCCCCCCCGGCTCTCGGTGTCCCCCTCCCCTGTTCCCTCGCCCCCAGGCCAGCGCCAGGCTCAGCACGGACGGGACCCCTGCCCATGTCCCCAGTGTCCCCGGTGTCCCCGGTGTCCCCATGTCCCTGTTACTGGTTCCTGTGTCACTGTCACTGTGTCCTGGTCACTGTCCCCATATCCCCAGTGTCCCCAGTGTCCCCATGTCCCTGTTACTGGTTCCTGTGTCACTGTGTCCTGGTCACTGTCCCCATAGCCCCCAGTGTCCCCAGTGTCCCCAGTGTCCCCAGTGTCCCCATGTCCCTGTTACTGGTTCCTGTGTCACTGAGACCTGGTCACTGTCCCCATATCCCCCAGCGTCCCCGGTGTCCCCATGTCCCTGTTACTGGTTCCTGTGTCACTGTCACTGTGTCCTGGTCACTGTCCCCATAGCCCCCAGTGTCCCCAGTGTCCCCAGTGTCCCCATGTCCCTGTTACTGGTTGCTGTGTCACTGTCACTGTGTCCTGGTCACTGTCCCCGTATCCCCCAGTGTCCCCAGTGTCCCCGGTGTCCCCAGTGTCCCCATGTCCCTGTTACTGGTTCCTGTGTCACTGTGTCCTGGTCACTGTCCCCATATCCCCCAGTGTCCCCAGTGTCCCCAGTGTCCCTGGTGTCCCCATGTCCCTGTTACTGGTTCCTGTGTCACTGTGTCCTGGTCACTGTCCCCGTATCCCCCAGCGTCCCCAGTGTCCCCGGTGTCCCCTGCCCTGATCTGTCCCCCCCCGGCTCTCTCTGTCCGGCCCCGCGGTTCCCTCTGCCCCAGGCCGCCCACGGCCAGCGCCGGGACCCCTCCCCATGGCCATAGCCCAATGTCCCCAATGTCCCCCAGTGTCCCCGGTGTCCCCAATGCCCCCATGTCCCCCAATGTCCCCGTGTCCCGGTCACTGTCCCCATGTCCTTGTCCTGGTGTCTGTGTCCCTGTCCCCGTCACTGTCCCCATGTCCCTGCACTGGTTCCTGTGTCCTGGTCACTGTCATGGTCCATGTCTCCATGTCCTCCATGTCTCCCCAATGTCCCCAATGCCCCCATGTCCCCCAATGTCCCCATGTCCCGGTCACTGTCTCCATGTCCTTGTCCTGGTTCCTGTGTCCTGGTCACTGTGTCGTGGTCCATGTCTCCATGTCCCCCCATATCCCCGCAATGTCCCCGGTGTCCCCGGTGTCCCCTCACCTGGATCTGTCCCCCCCCGGCTCTCGGCGTCCCCCTCCTCGGTTCCCTCGCCCCCAGGCCGCCCTGGCGCCCACGGCCAGCGCCGGGACCCCTCCCCATGGCCACAGCCCCAGTGTCCCCAATGTCCCCGGTGTCCCCGGTGTACCCAATGCCCCCATGTCCCCCAATGTCCCCGTGTCCCGGTCACTGTCTCCATGTCCTTGTCCTGGTGTCTGTGTCCCTGTCCCCGTCACTGTCCCCATGTCCCTGCACTGGTTCCTGTGTCCTGGTCACTGTCATGGTCCATGTCTCCATGTCCTCCATGTCTCCCCAATGTCCCCAATGCCCCCATGTCCCCCAATGTCCCCATGTCCCGGTCACTGTCTCCATGTCCTTGTCCTGGTTCCTGTGTCCTGGTCACTGTGTCGTGGTCCA